>NC_059230.1:1564510-1622010 GCF_020615455.1 Coregonus clupeaformis
CAATCTTTTTGGCCCTATAACAGAGAACAAACAGCAAAAAAATATACATGATCAAATGCAAATCTTAGAATCAACTATTAAAGACTACCAGAACCCACTGGATTCTCCAATTACATTGAATGAACTACAGGACAAAATACAAACCCTCCAACCCAAAAAGGCCTGTGGTGTTGATGGTATCCTCAATGAAATGATAAAATATACAGACCACAAATTTCAATTAGCTATACTTAAACTCTTTAACATCGTCCTTAGCTCTGGCATCTTCCCCAATATTTGGAACCAAGGACTGATCACCCCAATCCACAAAAGTGGGAGACAAATTTGACCCCAATAACTACCGTGGGATATGCGTCAACAGCAACCTTGGGAAAATCCTCTGCATTATCATTAACAGCAGACTAGTTCATTTCCTCAGTGAAAACAATGTACTGAGCAAATGTCAAATTGGCTTTTACCAAATTACCGTCACGACAGACCACGTATTCACCCTGCACACCCTAATTGACAAACAAACAAACCAAAACAAAGGCAAAGTCTTCTCATGCTTTGTTGATTTCAAAAAACGCTTTTGACTCAATTTGGCATGAGGGTCTGCTATAAATTGATGGAAAGTGGGGTTGGGGGAAAAACATACGACATTATAAAATCCATGTACACAAACAACAAGTGTGCGGTTAAAATTGGCAAAAACACACATTTCTTTCCACAGGGCCGTGGGGTGAGACAGGGATGCAGTTTAAGCCCCACCCTCTTCAACATATATATCAACGAATTGGCGAGGGCACTAGAACAGTCTGCAGCACCCGGCCTCACCCTACTAGAATCTGAAGTCAAATGTCTTCTGTTTGCTGATGATCTGGTGCTTCTGTCACCAACCAAGGAGGGCCTACAGCAGCACCTAGATCTTCTGCACAGATTCTGTCAGACCTGGGCCCTGACAGTAAATCTCAGTAAGACAAAAATAATGGTGTTCCAAAAAAGGTCCAGTTGCCAGGACCACAAATACAAATTCCATCTAGACACCGTTGCCCTAGAGCACACAAAAAACGATACATACCTCGACCTAAACATCAGCGCCACAGGTAACTTCCACAAAGCTGTGAACGATCTGAGAGACAAGGCAAGAAGGGCCTTCTATGCCATCAAAAGGAACATAACATTTCACATACCAATTAGGATCTGGCTAAAAATACTTGAATCAGTTATAGAACCCATTGCCCTTTATGGTTCTGAGGTCTGGGGTCCGCTCACCAACCAAGAATTCACAAAATGGGACAAACACCAAATTGAGACTCTGCGTGCAGAATTCTGCAAAAACATCCTCCGTGTACAACGTAAAACACCAAATAATGCATCGAGAGCAGAATTAGGCCAATACCCGCTAATTATCAAAATCCAGAAAAGAGCCGTTAAATTCTATAACCACTTAAAAGGAAGCGATTCCCAAATCTTCCATAACAAAGCCATCACATACAGAGAGATGAACTTGGAGAAGAGTCCCCTAAGTAAGCTTGTCCTGGGGCTCTGTTCACAAACACAAACAGACCCCACACAGCCCCAGGACAACAACACAACTAGACCCAACCAAATCATGAGAAAACAGAAAGAGAATTACTTGACACATTGGAAAGAACAAACAAAAAAACAGAGCCAACTAGAATGCTATTTGGCCCTAAACAGAGAGTACACAGTGGCAGAATACCTGACCACTGTGACTGACCCAAACTTAAGGAAAGCTTTGACTATGTACAGATTCAGTGAGCATAGCCTTGCTATTGAGAAAGGCCGCCGTAGGCAGACCTGGCTCTCAAGAGAAGACAGGCTATGTGCATACTGCCCACAAAATGAGGTGGAAACTGAGCTGCACTTCCTACCCTCCAGACAAATGTATGACCATATTAGAGACACATATTTCCCTCAGATTACAGAGATCTACAAAGAATTCGAAAACAAACCCAATTTTTGATAAACTCCCTTATCTACTGGGTGAAAAACCACAGTGTGCCATCACAGCTGCAAGATTTGTGACCTGTTGCCACAAGAAAAGGGCAACCAGTGAAGAACAAACACCATTGTAAATACAACCCATATTTATGTTTATTTATTTTCCCATTTGTACTTTAACTATTTGCACATTGTTACAACACTGTATATATACATAATATGACATTTGAAATGTCTATTCTTTTGAAACTTCTGACTGTAATGTTTACTGTTAATATTTATTGTTTATTTCACTTTTGTTTACTATCTACTTCACTTGCTTTGGCAATGTTAACATACGTTTCCCATGCCAATAAAGCCCTTAAATTGAAATTGAATTGAGAGACAGAGCCAGAGAGAGAGGTAAAAGGAACAGGAAATATTTCTTTTCTTACTCCTCTCCAGCACCAGTCTGTCATACGGCACCCTATTCCCTATATAGTGCACTACTTATGACCAGAGCTCTATGGGTATATGTTGCCATTTGGGACACAGCCTCTCAGACAGAGAACAGTATGTCTCCAGATTGACTAGCTGTCCCTGGGCTATGTTCTGGAATGTGTAGACAAAGCTACTACCTTCAAATGGGGAACCGTGAGGGCTTTCAGAGAAGGCCTAAGGATTTATATTTTTAAAAATACATCTTTACGATTATTTTAATGATTTTCTGATTTAATCTCTTCTGTTTGTTTTGGAAAGAGAAGATCCAATCAGGATTTTTTTATGGTGGTCTCTGGGTAGAATAATCTAGCCATCCATTGACTAGGCCTTCAGAAGCTGGACAGAAGGCCTCTGCCATTCAAAAAAGTGACGTGTCTAGGCCTTCACGAAGCGCAAGAGCAAGTAATAAGTGGTGCGAGCAGTAGTTTTCCCATGCTAACGGTAGTAATGTTACCTAGCTTGTGTTGTAGTAGTTTGATTAACTTCAAGGTGGATGTTGTTGCTAATATGTTAGCATCATCCTATAATTGCACTGTTTGTCTACATAACCAGGTTTAAGCATTCATGACATTACCCTGAAGAAGGCACAGTGATGCCAAAACGTTGTTTTTTTACCCAACAAATTACTGGGAGTTTATAAATAGTGTGTGTCTCTCTTTATGTTTTTATAGCATCACACTATAAAAAAAAAGAAGTACTTTCTAACTTTGGTTTACAAATGTGACTAGTTTCAGGAAACTAGGCATATGTCGCAAGTCATGACTTCACAGGAGAGGCATTTCAACAGTTATTTTAAATTTTTTATCAAAATGCATTTTTTTGGCAGAAATGCCTTCTGGAACATTTGAACATTAATGTGCCTTAATAACAAACGTGTATGCCATCTGTAAATACGAATAAAGTTGTTAAACTACGAGCCTAGTTGGTTTAGCCACAGAAAAAGACAGGGACCTTCCGGCTAGCCATGATTGGCTGAGATAATGAATGGGCTGGACATGCCGAGAGTTGAGCATCGGATTGGTCTGCCATGTAGCATCTTCTGTCTATAAAATGAGCTGCTCGTTATGCGTAGATAATCCTTTCTACTGAAGTTTTTCCTAAATATATAACGTTAGCCATGGAGAACTGCAAATGTGTTGCTACTGCTCTCAATAACATTGATGCCCTGAATTTATCAAGCGCTATCGACAAAGCTCAGTGGGAAAAAGTTGTGATGGACTACTTTAAGGAGGACGATCGTACCATGCTGACTCTGAAAATGAATCAGACGATGAGGAAATCCATGATTTAGGTAAAAACATTTTCATCGAAGAAGACATTGTAGAGTCTTCTGATGATGGTGATGGGGAAGAAACGGCGATCAACAGTGTTGTTGTCACCGAAGAAGTTGTACAAGCAAGCTGTACAAACAAAAACGGAAACGACACAGGACGTCTTATTAAATGAACTGGGTTGCAGTCTGCCATGAAGCGTTCATCCATGTATACGGGTAAAAGTCTAGCTACAGTTTCAGATATTATACATTTCTAATTTTGTCAGAAAGTTGTTTTCATTGCAAGTTAAAGCTTACTGTTAGCTAGCTAGATGACTTTAGATGGCTGGCTCGCTACCTAACATTACGTGTATGATCTGTGTAGTAATATTATCTCAGAAACCATTTGCATTGCTAGTTATAGCCTAATGTTAGCTAGCTAACATTTAACCTATTTGGTTAACTTCAGCTAGCTATGACAATCGGTTTGTATTGCTAGTACTCTATGGATTGGGATTATGGTTAATTGTTTAGCTAGCTAGCTACATGTCTAAACAAAAGACTCCACTTCGCCCATCAAGTTAGCCAGGTGTGTCTGACGGTGATTACGGCCATCTATTGTATAATAATGCTAAAATATTTGTATCTGGAATTTGTCTTTCAGCATCAGTAGAACACACCTGACTCTCCTCCAACAGTCATACAAGGAGAATGGTCTAATGCCTCCCATCAAAGAGAGAGCCGGCCCAAGCAAGCACAGGTTAAACCTGAAGCACGAGGACTTGCAGCGAGTTGTGAACTTCATCAACAACTACGCAGAGGATAATGCAATAGTATTACCAGGATGCCAGCCAGGACACAAACTATTTGGTGGAAAGCAGCCGTGTGGCGTCTCTACACAGAATCGATGACAACACTTGGTATGTAAAGCATAAACAACACAGTTTGATTATTTAATTGACCTCCAACATGATTGGCACTACTTTTATTGATATCACATAATTTTCCAGAGGTACATGTAGTCGGGCTGTCTTCCTTCAGGAATCTGTGGAGAAAATTGCTTCCCCACATCTCAAGCACTAAGCCCAGGATAGACCTGTGGAGAAAATGGCTTCCCCACATCTCAAGCACTAAGCCCAGGATAGACCTGTGGAGAAAATGGCTTCCCCACATCTCAAGCACTAAGCCCAGGATAGACCTGTGCTGACAGTGCCAGGGGAACAACTACCATGTCTTCAGATCTGTCAATCTGCCAGAAGCTGTTAAGAGCAGCATCTCCTGCTTGTTCAGAGTGAGCGGTCTTTCTACCAGAAGATGGTTGCTGACTGCAAGACCACCTGTCAAGACCTGCAGTTGTCTCTGGGGGGCCCTACTGAACCAGCAACCAAAGACATCAAGATGCATTACAACCTTGATTTTGCTCAACAAGTAAGCAACATTTCCTCCTTTATACTGATTAGGACACACACACACACACATATACATATACATATATATATATATATATATATACACACACACACACACACACACACACACAGAGCAGGTTTTCCTACTTACAAAGCATGTAGAGGTCTGTAATTTTTTATCATAGGTACACTTCAACTGTGAGAGACGGAATCTAAAACAAAAATCCAGAAAATCACATTGTATGATTTTTAAGTAATTCATTTGCATGTTATTGCATGACATAAGTATTTGATCACCTACCAACCAGTAAGAATTCCGGCTCTGACAGACCTGTTAGTTTTTCTTTAAGAAGCCCTCCTGTTCTCCACTCATTACCTGTATTAACTGCACCTGTTTGAACTCGTTACCTGTATAAAAGACACCTGTCCACACACTCAAACAGACTCCAACCTCTCCACAATGGCCAAGACCAGAGAGCTGTGTAAGGACATCATGGATACAATTGTAGACCTGCACAAGGCTGGGAAGGGCTACAGGACAATAGGCAAGCAGCTTGGTGAGAAGACAACAACTGTTGGCACAATTATTAGAAAATGGAAGAAGTTCAAGATGAAGGTCAATCACCCTCGGTCTGGGGCTCCATGCAAGATCTCACCTCGTGGGGCATCAATGATCATGAGGAAGGTGAGGGATCAGCCCAGAACTACACGGCAGGACCTGGTCAATGACCTGAAGAGAGCTGGGACCACAGTCTCAAAGAAAACCATTAGTAACACACTACACCGTCTTGGATTAAAATCCTGCAGCGCACACAAGGTCCCCCTGCTCAAGCCAGCGCATGTACAGGCCCATCTGAAGTTTGCCAATGACCATCTGGATGATCCAGAGGAGGAATGGGAGAAGGTCAGGTGGTCTGATGAGACAAAAATAGAGCTTTTTGGTCTAAACTCCACTCGCCGTGTTTGGAGGAAGAAGGAGTACAACCCCAAGAACACCATCCCAACCGTGAAGCATGGAGGTTGAAACATCATTCTTTGGGGATGCTTTTCTGCAAAGGGGACAGGATGACTGCACCGTATTGAGGGGAGGATGGATGGGGCCATGTATCGCGAGAGCTTGGCCAACAACCTCCTTCCCTCAGTAAGAGCATTGAAGATGGGTCGTGGCTGGGTCTTCCAGCATGACAACGACCCGAAACACACAGCCAGGGCAACTAAGGAGTGGCTCCGTAAGAAGCATCTCAAGGTCCTGGAGTGGCCTAGCCAGTCTCCAGACCTGAACCCAATAGAAAATCTTTGGAGGGAGCTGAAAGTCCGTATTGACAAGCGACAGCCCCGAAACCTGAAGGATCTGGAGAAGGTCTGTATGGAGGAGTGGGCCAAAATCCCTGCTGCAGTGTGTGCAAACCTGGTCAAGACCTACAGGAAACGTATGATCTCTGTAATTGCAAACAAAGGTTTCTGTACCAAATATTCAGTTCTGCTTTTCTGATGTATCAAATACTTATGTCATGCAATAAAATGCAAATGAATTACTTAAAAATCATACAATGTGATTTTCTGGATTTTAGTTTTAGACTCTGTCTCTCACCGTTGAAGTGTACCTATGATAAAAATTACAGACCTCTACATGCTTTGAAAGTAGGAAAACCTGCAAAATCGGCAGTGTATCAAATACTTGTTCTCCCCACTGTATGTATGTATGTATGTATGTATGTATGTATGTATGTATGTATGTATGTATGTATGTATGTATGTATGTATATATATACACATATACATATACACATATACATATACATATATACATATATTCTCCTGTAGAATTCTCCTGTAGAATTCTCTGATACAGAGCAGAATTCATGGTTCCTACAGTGGGGGAAAAAAGTATTTGATCACCTGCTGATTTGGTACGTTTGCCCACTGACAAAGATATGATCAGTCTATAATTTTAAATGGTAGGTTTATTTCTACAGTGAGAGACAGAATAGCAACAAAAAAATCCAGAAAAATGCATGTCAAAATGTTATAAATTGATTTGCATTTTAATGAGGGAAATAAGTATTTGACCACCTCTCAATCAGAAAGATTTCTGGGTCGTGGATGGGTATTCCAGCATGACAATGACCCAAAACACACGGCCAAGGCAACAAAGGAGTGGCTCAAGAAGAAGCACATTATGGTCCTGGAGTGGCCTAGCCAGTCTCCAGCCCTTAATCCCATAGAAAAACTGTGGAGGGAGCTGAAGGTTCGAGTTGCCAAACGTCAGCCTCGAAACCTTAATGACATGGAGAAGATCTGCAAAGAGGAGTGGGACAATATCCCTCCTGAAATGTGTGCAAACCTGGTCGCCAACTACAAGAAATGTCTGACCTCTGTGATTGCCAACAAGGGTTTTGTCATGTTTTGCAGAGGGGTCAAATACTTATTTCCCTCATTAAAATGCAAATCAATTTATAACATTTTTGACATGCGTTTTTCTGGATGTTTTTGTTGTTATTCTGTCTCTCACTGTTCAAATAAACCTACCATTAAATGTATAGACTGATCATGTCTTTGTCAGTGGGCAAACGTACAAAATCAGCAGGGGATCAAATACTTTTTTCCCCCACTGTAGGAACCATGAATTCTGCTCTGTATCAGAGAATTCTACAGGAGAATGTCAGACCATCCGTATGTGAGCTGAAGCTGAAGCGCAGCTAGTTCATGCAGCAAGACAATGATGCAAAACACACAATCAAGTCTACATGGAAATTGCTAAAAAGCAACAAATTGGAAGTTTTGGAATGGCCTAGTCAAAGTCCAGACCTAATCCCAATTGAGATGTTGTGGCAGGACTTGAAACGAGCAGTTCATGCTTGAAAACCCACACGTCACTGAGTTAAAGCAGTTCTGCATGGAAGAGTGGGCCAAAATTCCTCCACAGCAACGTGAGAGACTGATCAACAACTACAGGAAGCATTTGGTTAGAGTCATTGCAGCTAAAGGTGGCACAACCAGTTCTTGAGTGTAAGGGGGCAATTACTTTTTCACACAGAGGAATTGGGTGTTGCATAACTTTGTTTATGAAATAAATATGTAATTGTTGTGTTATTTGTTCACTTATGTTCCCTTTATCTAATATTAGGTTTTGGTTGAAGATCTGATCAAATTCAGTATCACAAATATGCAAAAGTAGAGAAAATTAGAAAGGGGGCAAATACTTTTTCATAGCATATATATATATATATATATATACATACACACGTGTGTGTGTGTGTGTGTGTGTGTGTGTATATATATATATATATATATATATATATATATATATATATATATATATATATATATATATATATATATATATATATATATATACACACACACACACACACACACACATATATATACACACACACACACACACACACACATACATACACAATGTGCACAATTATTAGGCAAGTCAGTATTTTGACCATATCATCATTATTATGCATATTTCCCAACTCCAAGCTGTATAAACTGGAATGCTTATTGGATTTAAGCATATCAGGTGATGTGTATTTGTGTAATGAGGGAGGGTGTGGCCTAAGGAGATCAACACGAGAAATTGCCAAGAAACTGAAGATCTCGTACAACGCTGTGTACTACTCCCTTCACAGAACAGCGCAAACTGTCTCTAACTAGAATGGAAAGAGGAGTGGGAGGCCCTGGTGCACAACTGAGCAAGAGGACAAATACATTAGAGTGTCTAGTTTGAGAAACAGGCGCCGGGGCCTCCCACTCCTCTTTCTATTCTGGTTAGAGCCAGTTTGCGCTTCAACTCTGCCTAGAAGGTCAGCATCCCGGAGTCGCCTCTTCACTGTTGACGTTGAGACTGGTGTTTTGCGGGTACTATTTAATGAAGCTGCCAGTTGAGGACCTGTGAGGCATCCGTTTCTCAAACTAGACACTAATGTATTTGTCCTCTTGCTCAGTTGTGCACCGGGGCCTCCCACTCCTCTTTCTATTCTGGTTAGAGACAGTTTGTGCTGTTCTGTGAAGGGAGTAGTACACAGTGTTGTACGAGATCTTCAGTTTCTTGGCAATTTCTCACATGGAATAGCCTTCATTTCTCAGAACAAGAATAGACTGACGAGTTTCAGAAGAAAGTTATTTGTTTCTGGGCATTGCTGATACTATTAATTTTTTTATCCTGCTGCTCAGCCACTTTACCCCTGATTGTATGCATATAACTACCTCATCTATCACTGATATCGTTATTGATATTGTTCTTGTACATACTGTATATTATTTTGTTCTTTCTCTACTGGCATTGACACTTGTTCTTTTTGTCTTTATATTGACACCATCTATTTTTGATATTGCTACTATGCAAGTAACCATTTCACTGTACCATTTACACCTTCTGTAGAGACACATGCACTTATCAATTTTAGACAAGTGTGTCTGGGTAAGCGTCATCTAATATTTATAAAATATTTCTATCTGGACACTTTCTGTTTACCTGGAATTTGTTCTTATTGTAGGCTACTACTTTTACCACTTTTAGTCTTAACCTTTACTACACTACTCACTGTTTAGTACATGACCTCAAGTGAATCCTTAAAGAGATGGGTGGGGCTGGCTTAAGAGCGTGTTAACAATGATGAATGGGTGTAGACAAAGAAGAGCTCTCCAGTAGGTGTACCAAAACATTCAAGGGCCATTTTCTCAAAAGTGGGGTTACAAGTTTATCAACTTTCAAAGCAGAATTACTTTCCCATTGTTCCTCAGATGCAGTGTATGATATACCATTTTCTAACTCTGTGTCTGATCTTTAATCCAATGTAAAAAACACAATTTCAAATTTTGCTACATAAAACCGAATCAAGGCGGTCGGTCACAAATGATCATCATCTGGTGAGTGGCACTGTTTTTTGTTGCAGCTCGCTTGCTGTTAGCGATCTCTTTGAAAATAATGACTGTGAAACATCGTTGCATTTCAACTTTAGACCGCCGGTTAGTGTGAGGAACATGATCAAATATATTTGCAATGGGAAGTAATAGCTGGTTTGTTAATTTCATTTTGGAAATTAAATGGTTGTGTTCTTATATCGTTAGGATTGGGGTCAACCGGCTTATTATTTGAGTGAACGGGCCGCTTATCCTTTACCAGGATGCTGTGTGACTGCTGTCTCCTGTCTCCCTGCCTTGTCTATGTGTTTGACCAAAACTGGCTCTCCTTCAGTGCCATGGAGTGCACAAGTATTAGGGTCGCTGTCCTTTCAGCACCACCAGCCTATCACCTTTGATGTGATACTGTTGGTGTTGCTATTGGCGACAGTGTGATAGTGGTGTTGGGCTACCATAGGTTATGTAAACAGTGTGTTTTTTGTTTTTCTGATCGCATTATTTTATGCTGTGTGTCACGTGTCCGTGCAGGTTCCATTTCTGTGTGTGCGGCAGCCCGAAGCACGGCCAGGCCTGTTTGATTCATTCATTCATAACGTCGTCAACAATCATTGCTCCTCCTTCACTGGAACGGTCCGACTACAGAAGGTATAATGTCGGGCTCATTAAGTGACGCTATGTTTTCTGTTATTTTCTTGATTTTTGAGTTTGATAGATGTTTGGTTTCTCTGAAGGCCTAGGTCCTGTAGCCACGGTCCACCACTGACTCACAACAGCAGCACCTAACTTAACCAGTTACTCCCCCAACCCTAAACCTAACCATTAGGGGGGAGTAACTAACCCTCCCCCAACCCTAAACCTAACCATTAGGGGGGAGTAACTAACCCTCCCCCAACCCTAAACCTAACCATTAGGGGGGAGTAACTAACCCTCCCCCAACCCTAAACCTAACCATTAGGAGGGAGTAACTAACCCTCCCCCCAACCCTAAACCTAACCATTAGGGGGGAGTAACTAACCCTCCCCCCAACCCTAAACCTAACCATTAGGGGGGAGTAACTAACCCTCCCCCCAACCCTAAACCTAACCATTAGGGGGGAGTAACTAATCCTCCCCCAACCCTAAACCTAACCATTAGGGGGGAGTAACTAACCCTCCCCCAACCCTAAACCTAACCATTAGGAGGGAGTAACTAACCCTCCCCCCAACCCTAAACCTAACCATTAGGGGGGAGTAACTAACCCTCCCCCCCAACCCTAAACCTAACCATTAGGGGGGAGTAACTAACCGTCCCCCAAACCCTAAACCTAACCATTAGGGGGGAGTAACTAACCCTCCCCCAACCCTAAACCTAACCATTAGGAGGGAGTAACTAACCCTCCCCCAACCCTAAACCTAACCATTAGGGGGGAGTAACTAACCCTCCCCAACCCTAAACCTAACCATTAGGAGGGAGTAACTAACCGTCCCCAAACCCTAAACCTAACCATTAGGGGGGAGTAACTAACCCTCCCCCAACCCTAAACCTAACCATTAGGGGGGAGTAACTAACCGTCCCCCAAACCCTAAACCTAACCATTAGGGGGGAGTAACTAACCCTCCCCCAACCCTAAACCTAACCATTAGGGGGGAGTAACTAACCGTCCCCAAACCCTAAACCTAACCATTAGGGGGGAGTAACTAACCCTCCCCCAACCCTAAACCTAACCATTAGGGGGAGTAACTAACCGTCCCCCAAACCCTAAACCTAACCATTAGGGGGGAGTAACTAACCCTCCCCCAACCCTAAACCTAACCATTAGGGGGGAGTAACTAACCCTCCCCCAACCCTAAACCTAACCATTAGGGGGGAGTAACTAACCCTCCCCCAACCCTAAACCTAACCATTAGGGGGGTAACTACAAACTGACCTTAGCGTCCAGGAGTAATACTGTGCTGTGCCACAAAGAGTCACAGGGCGTGTGTGTGTACATGCCAGCCTGCTGCCAATCCCTCAGTCTGACTGTCTGTCAGACCACACAACACCTCTCTGTTACCCTACTGAGAGAACTGGCTGCGTATAATTGTGCGAGAGTGAGAGAGCTTTTCCTTTGGATTCTGGCCTCCCCAGGTCTCGACAAAGCCACACTTGTGTCCGTATTACTGTACCTAGCAGTCATTTGTTTTGCATGGAAAACTCTCAACAGTCAGCGCTACGAGAGCACTGTTTTTATTGGCTACCACTCTGGGACTTCCTGATTGGAAAGCCAATAAGAATGAGTAACCCATGAGTGTGAAAGAGGATCTCTGTACTGAGAATCTGATGTACAAGTCAATCTGTAACCTGGATGGCCTAGGTCAGGGGTTTTCAAACCTCTCCTGAATAGGTGAATCAGGTGAGATAGTTCAGGGCTACAACGAGGAGAGGTTTGAAAACCACTGGCCATGGTTACATTTTCCAACTGACATACATGATGCTAGAGCTCCAGCAGCAGACGGTTGCCTTGATGATGCTGGTTGTCAGGGCAACACAGACAGACATAGCTCCTACATGGGATCATTCAGCGCTGCCGGGGGTAGGACAGCGCTACCGGGGGTAGGACAGCGCTGCCGGGGGTAGGACAGCGCTGCCGGGGGTAGGACAGCGCTGCCGGGGGTAGGACAGCGCTGCCGGGGGTAGGACAGCGCTGCCGGGGGTAGGACAGCGCTACCGGGGGTAGGACAGCGCTACCGGGGGTAGGACAGCGCTACCGACTATGGAGGTTAGAGGTTTAAAAAAAAAAAAATGGATTAATGACAGAAGAGGCTAACCAGTCGCAGCTAGGAGCTAGTAACAGGTAGAGGGTTTACTAACAGCTGCACGGTTTATTAACAGGTACATGTTTTATTAATGAATAAGGAGACTAACCTAGCTAGCCATTTCACAGTCACCTATCCATAGTGGGACTAGCCTGGTTAAAACACAGCTTATACAGAGTGTAGTCCATTTAAGCAAGGGCTATCCAGGGGTAGAAGAGTGTGTGTGTGTGTGTGTGTGTGTGTGTGTGTGTGTGTGTGTGTTGTTATTAGGTCTTAAAGGACATACACTGAACAGAACTCTGAATGTGGATTTGTGATTCATGCTCTTGGCAGCAAACGTGGGGGTGGGTTGGAGCGATGGTGTGTGTGTGGATCAGGCCCCCAGTGTCAGGTCAAGTCACGAGCTCCGCTGGTCGGCTACTGCGTCGCAACCTAGTGGTGCCAAAAGCCCTGGTCTGCCCTAGAAAGCCTATTTAAATTACGATCGGCAGAACAACCAAACCCAAAAAAAATTATGCCCGCTTTGGCCTCGAAAATTCGATCCCCACAGTAAATGATTTGAAGGTTCGCTACGAATCGAGACATTTAATTAAATAGTGATCCAATCTGACTACTACATTTGTCGTCACACAGGACCACGTGCTGACACGGACCAATCACGGGCAAGGCAGGCTACGAGGAGGCTCCTGGTTGGCTCTCTCATGCAGGATGAAAATGACTACGTCGACCATGATCCTTTTCTAGTTACGGCCACTTCACCACAACCCTTAGCAATATGGCGCGCTTCAAATTCAAATACTTCATGCGCCATCGAGAGTTTTCCAAAGGAACACGTGGATGATGTCAGCGCTTACTATCTACTGGTTTTAATGTCTATGGTGTAGGCGCCATCATCTTTACTGCTGAACCTAACCGCTGAGAGAGTTTATTACAGGTAGTACGGTAACATATTTACTGCTGAACCTAACCGCTGAGAGAGTTTATTACAGGTAGTACGGTAACATATTTACTGCTGAACCTAACCGCTGAGAGAGTTTATTACAGGTAGTACGGTAACATATTTACTGCTGAACCTAACCGCTGAGAGAGTTTATTACAGGTAGTACGGTAACATATTTACTGCTGAACCTAACCGCTGAGAGAGTTTATTACAGGTAGTACGGTAACATATTTACTGCTGAACCTAACCGCTGAGAGAGTTTATTACAGGTAGTACGGTAACATATTTACTGCTGAACCTAACCGCTGAGAGAGTTTATTACAGGTAGTACGGTAACATATTTACTGCTGAACCTAACCGCTGAGAGAGTTTATTACAGGTAGTACGGTAACATATTTACTGCTGAACCTAACCGCTGAGAGAGTTTAATACAGGTAGTACGGTAACATATTTACTGCTGAACCTAACCGCTGAGAGAGTTTATTACAGGTAGTACGGTAACATATTTACTGCTGAACCTAACCGCTGAGAGAGTTTATTACAGGTAGTACGGTAACAGAACAGTTAATAATACATGCTGCAAACCACAAACAACACACAGAACAGACACAGAACACACAGAGAGACAGAGAGAAACAGTTACACATAGTGAACACACACTGAACACACTTACATTGTGACTGGAGCTGTTTTCCAGGGGGTTATTAGAGGAGTTGTAGGCTGGTATTGAAGCAGAGGCCATAACTCTACAGAGGAGTACTTCTTCCACTGACTGACTCTACAGGAGGAGAGGAGATGGGGAGGAGAGGAGAGAAGAGGGGGAGGAGGAGGAGATAGGGAAAGGGATACAGAGGAGGGCAAGGAGGAGAAGAGAGGAGTGGTGGGGGAGAACATTAGGAGAGAGAGATGGAAAGGAGAGAAGAGGGGGAGGAGAGGGGAGGGGGAGGATATAGGGAGAGGGAGGAGAGGGGAGGGGGAGGATATAGGGAGAGGGATGGAGAGAACAAAAGTAAGATATTCATATTGATGAAATGAGGTCATTGGGACCATTGCCACTCTTGGTTAGTAAGCACCACATGCCATTCCCTTCTGAAGACATAACCACAGTGAATGTCTTTCACAGTCTAATATCTCAGTCACACCACTCCCTACAGTGAATGTCTTTCACAGTCTAATATCTCAGTCACACCACTCCCTTCACAGTCTAATATCTCAGTCACACCACTCCCTACAGTGAATGTCTTTCACACTCACACCACTCCCTACAGTGAATGTATTTTAGTCACACCACTCCCTACAGTGAATGTCTTTCACAGTCACACCACTCCCTACAGTGAATGTCTTTCACAGTCTAATATCTCAGTCACACCACTCCCTACAGTGAATGTCTTTCACAGTCACACCACTCCCTACAGTGAATGTCTTTCACAGTCACACCACTCCCTACAGTGAATGTCTTTCACAGTCACACCACTCCCTACAGTGAATGTCTTTCTCAGTCACACCACTCCCTACAGTGAATGTCTTTCAGTCACACCACTCCCTACAGTGAATGTCTTTCACAGTCACACCACTCCCTACAGTGAATGTCTTTCACAGTCACACCACTCCCTACAGTGAATGTCTTTCTCAGTCACACCACTCCCTACAGTGAATGTCTTTCACAGTCATACCACTCCCTACAGTGAATGTCTTTCACAGTCTAATATCTCAGTCACACCACTCCCTACAGTGAATGTCTTTCACAGTTACACCACTCCCTACAGTGAATGTCTTTCACAGTCACACCACTCCCTACAGTGAACGTCTTTCACAGTCTAATATCTCAGTCACACCACCCCCTACAGTGAATGTCTTTCACCGTCACACCACTCCCTACAGTGAATGTCGTTCACAGTCACACCACTCCCTATAGTGAATGTCTTTCACAGTCACACCACTCCCTACAGTGAATGTCTTTCTCAGTCACACCACTCCCTACAGTGAATGTCTTTCACAGTCATACCACTCCCTACAGTGAATGTCTTTCACAGTCTAATATCTCAGTCACACCACTCCCTACAGTGAATGTCTTTCACAATCTAATATCTCAGTCACACCACTCCCTACAGTGAATGTCTTTCACACTCACACCACTCCCTACAGTGAATGTCTTTCAGTCACACCACTCCCTACAGTGAATGTCTTTCACAGTCACACCACTCCCTACAGTGAATGTCTTTCACAGTCACACCACTCCCTACAGTGAATGTCTTTCTCAGTCACACCACTCCCTACAGTGAATGTCTTTCAGTCACACCACTCCCTACAGTGAATGTCTTTCACAGTCACACCACTCCCTACAGTGAATGTCTTTCACAGTCACACCACTCCCTACAGTGAATGTCTTTCTCAGTCACACCACTCCCTACAGTAAAAGGCCTTTCACAGTCACACCACTCCCTACAGTGAATGTCTTTCACAGTCACACCACTCCCTACAGTGAATGTCTTTCACAGTCACACCACTCCCTACAGTGAATGTCTTTCACAGTCTAATATCTCAGTCACACCACTCCCTACAGTGAATGTCTTTCACAGTCACACCACTCCCCTACAGTGAATGTCTTTCACAGTCACACCACTCCCCTACAGTGAATGTCTTTCAGTCACACCACTCCCTACAGTGAATGTCTTTCACAGTCACACCACTCCCTACAGTGAATGTCTTTCACAGTCACACCACTCCCTACAGTGAATGTCTTTCTCAGTCACACCACTCCCTACAGTGAATGTCTTTCACAGTCACACCACTCCCCTACAGTGAATGTCTTTCACAGTCACACCACTCCCTACAGTGAATGTCTTTCACAGTCTAATATCTCAGTCACACCACTCCCTACAGTGAATGTCTTTCACAGTCACACCACTCCCTACAGTGAATGTCTTTCTCAGTCACACCACTCCCTACAGTGAATGTCTTTCACAGTCACACCACTCCCTACAGTGAATGTCTTTCACAGTCACACCACTCCCTACAGTGAATGTCTTTCACAGTCTAATATCTCAGTCACACCACTCCCTACAGTGAATGTCTTTCACAGTCACACCACTCCCTACAGTGAATGTCTTTCACAGTCACACCACTCCCTACAGTGAATGTCTTTCAGTCACACCACTCCCTACAGTGAATGTCTTTCACAGTCACACCACTCCCTACAGTGAATGTCTTTCACAGTCACACCACTCCCTACAGTGAATGTCTTTCTCAGTCACACCACTCCCTACAGTGAATGTCTTTCACAGTCATACCACTCCCTACAGTGAATGTCTTTCACAGTCTAATATCTCAGTCACACCACTCCCTACAGTGAATGTCTTTCACAGTTACACCACTCCCTACAGTGAATGTCTTTCACAGTCACACCACTCCCTACAGTGAACGTCTTTCACAGTCTAATATCTCAGTCACACCACCCCCTACAGTGAATGTCTTTCACCGTCACACCACTCCCTACAGTGAATGTCGTTCACAGTCACACCACTCCCTATAGTGAATGTCTTTCACAGTCACACCACTCCCTACAGTGAATGTCTTTCTCAGTCACACCACTCCCTACAGTGAATGTCTTTCACAGTCATACCACTCCCTACAGTGAATGTCTTTCACAGTCTAATATCTCAGTCACACCACTCCCTACAGTGAATGTCTTTCACAATCTAATATCTCAGTCACACCACTCCCTACAGTGAATGTCTTTCACACTCACACCACTCCCTACAGTGAATGTCTTTCACAGTCACACCACTCCCTACAGTGAATGTCTTTCACAGTCTAATATCTCAGTCACACCACTCCCTACAGTGAATGTCTTTCACAGTCACACCACTCCCTACAGTGAATGTCTTTCACAGTCACACCACTCCCTACAGTGAATGTCTTTCACAGTCTAATATCTCAGTCACACCACTCCCTACAGTGAATGTCTTTCACAGTCACACCACTCCCTACAGTGAATGTCTTTCACAGTCTAATATCTCAGTCACACCACTCCCTACAGTGAATGTCTTTCACAGTCACACCACTCCCTATAGTGAATGTCTTTCACAGTCACACCACTCCCTACAGTGAATGTCTTTCACAGTCACACCACTCCCTACAGTGAATGTCTTTCACAGTCATACCACTCCCTACAGTGAATGTCTTTCACAGTCTAATATCTCAGTCACACCACTCCCTACAGTGAATGTCTTTCACAGTTACACCACTCCCTACAGTGAATGTCTTTCACAGTCATACCACTCCCTACAGTGAATGTCTTTCACAGTCATACCACTCCCTACAGTGAATGTCTTTCACAGTCTAATATCTCAGTCACACCACTCCCTACAGTGAATGTCTTTCACAGTTACACCACTCCCTACAGTGAATGTCTTTCACAGTCACACCACTCCCTACAGTGAATGTTTTTCACAGTCTAATATCTCAGTCACACCACTCCCTACAGTGAAAGTACAGTACTTGGCTCATCAACGAGACAGTGGTTACTACTACCTGCTTTAGCTTATTCAAGAATCTTGAGACACACACACACACACACACACACACGCAGGCGCACACACACACACACACGCAGGCGAACACACACACACACACACACACGAGCGCACACACGTCAACAAAATGTGGCATGCTCTTCCTTTCTCTCCTCTTTCCAACAGCAGCAATGAAAAGGAAAGTACCCGTGTCTGATCCATCACAATGAGATATGTCAAGAGAAGGTGTGTGTGTATATACACCGGTAAGTACCAACAGCTGTGGTGTGGAAGCTTTGTAATGTTTTATAAAATGTCTCATAAATTAGCCTACATTGATTTACTATTGTATAACACACACACACACACACTGCTAAGACTCATCTCAAGGAGTTACATTAAGAAGTAGTGACCACTTTAGTTATATGTAGTATCACATAGCCTAGTTCAACAACATCAAACCTACAGACCATGTCAGTTTAAAGGGGCAATCCGAGATAAAAACAAACACAAAGCCGTTGACCCGCCTCTTGTTTAGATAAACAACGGAGGGGATGGAGAAATGTAGGCCGAACTACTATCAAATTCATAGACAGAGCTATGAATGCAAGGACAGACCATTCATGGGAACAAAATGATAGTTTTAACCATGTTTTGAAACTATAGTGTTTGTTTACAATACTATTGTAGGGAGTGGTGTGACTGATATTGTAGGGAGTGGTGTGACTGATATTGTAGGGAGTGGTGTGACTGATATTGTAGGGAGTGGTGTGACTGATATTGTAGGGAGTGGTGTGACTGATATTGTAGGGAGTGGTGTGACTGATATTGTAGGGAGTGGTGTGACTGATATTGTAGGGAGTGGTGTGACTGATATTGTAGGGAGTGGTGTGACTGATATTGTAGGGAGTGGTGTGACTGATATTGTAGGGAGTGGTGTGACTGATATTGTAGGGGGTGGTGTGACTGATATTGTAGGGGGTGGTGTGACTGATATTGTAGGGGGTGGTGTGACTGATATTGTAGGGGGTGGTGTGACTGATATTGTAGGGGGTGGTGTGACTGATATTGTAGGGAGTGGTGTGACTGATATTGTAGGGGGTGGTGTGACTGATATTGTAGGGGGTGGTGTGACTGATATTGTAGGGAGTGGTGTGACTGATATTGTAGGGAGTGGTGTGACTGATATTGTAGGGGGGTGGTGTGACTGATATTGTAGGGGGTGGTGTGACTGATATTGTAGGGAGTGGTGTGACTGATATTGTAGGGAGTGGTGTGACTGATATTGTAGGGAGTGGTGTGACTGATATTGTAGGGAGTGGTGTGACTGATATTGTAGGGAGTGGTGTGACTGATATTGTAGGGGAGTGGTGTGACTGATATTGTAGGGAGTGGTGTGACTGATATTGTAGGGAGTGGTGTGACTGATATTGTAGGGAGTGGTGTGACTGATATTGTAGGGAGTGGTGTGACTGATATTGTAGGGGGTGGTGTGACTGATATTGTAGGGAGTGGTGTGACTGATATTGTAGGGAGTGGTGTGACTGATATTGTAGGGAGTGGTGTGACTGATATTGTAGGGAGTGGTGTGACTGATATTGTAGGGAGTGGTGTGACTGATATTGTAGGGAGTGGTGTGACTGATATTGTAGGGAGTGGTGTGACTGATATTGTAGGGAGTGGTGTGACTGATATTGTAGGGAGTGGTGTGACTGATTTGATATTGTTTAGAAGCAATGGAGTAAAACAAGCTTATATTTTGGGCCCTGGTCAAAAGTAGTGCACTATGGGCCCTGGTCAAAAGTAGTGCACTATGGGCCCTGGTCAAAAGTAGTGCACTATGGGCCCTGGTCAAAGTAGTGCACTATGGGCCCTGGTCAAAAGTAGTGCACTATGGGCCCTGGTCAAAAGTAGTGCACTATGGGCCCTGGTCAAAAGTAGTGCACTATGGGCCCTGGTCAAAAGTAGTGCACTATGGGCCCTGGTCAAAAGTAGTGCACTATGGGCCCTGGTCAAAAGTAGTGCACTATGGGCCCTGGTCAAAAGTAGTGCACTATCTGCCCTGGTCAAAAGTAGTGCACTATGGGCCCTGGTCAAAAGTAGTGCACTATCTGCCCTGGTCAAAAGTAGTGCACTATCTGCCCTGGTCAAAAGCAGTGCACTATGGGTCCTGGTCAAGATTACCTCTTTCAAATGAATGCAATATGAAAAACTATTGTGATACATTTATGTGCTAATAAATATCCACACAAATTCTGTAATGATTCTATAAAATGTTCATTTTCAAGCTTTGTGTGATTATTAAAAGCTATCATAAGGATGACTTCTGGATAAAGGCTAGCCTATATTTTCATGGATAATGCTGTCAGTGAATATGATATGCCATACATATAACACCAGTGATACTTTTGGTAACGTAGTGTACAGTGTATGTGGACACCTGCTCGTTGAACATCTCATTCCAAAATCATGGGCATTAATATGGAGTTGGTCCCCCCTTTTCTGCTATAACAGCCTCCACTCTTCTGGGAAGGCTTTCCACTAGATGTTGGAACATTGCTGCGGGGACTTGCTTCCATTCAGCCACAAGAGCATTAGTGAGGTCGGGCACTGAGGTTGGGCGATTAGGCCTGACTCGCAGTCGGCGTTCCAATTCATCCCAAAGGTGTTCGATGGGGTTGAGGTCAGGGCTCTGTGCAGGTGTCACGAGAATTTCTATCTCTAATTCAACCTAAGCTTGAATCATTACCAGGGGTTGTAAGGCCCTGGTTTTAATCATAAATGATTCAAGGTCCACAACCAGCAAGAATGATCTGTATTTTTATTCATGGAGAGCTCTGGCGCCAAAAACCCATACACTCCTGTTTTATACCCCTTGACACACAAAGGCACTTTGCTCCGCCCACCTTTAGGAGGCTTTTTTTAACCCGTTTTCTCAGTCCCCTTCACCCTGGAATGTTTAGTCCCGCCCCCCTCTGTTAGTGGGTTGCCACTACATTATAACTCTTAACACCGTTCACACATTTATACTGTATTTGGGGTGAAATCCTTTAGTCATTATTCTTAAATACAAATTAATCTAACACTAATGATGATTATGAAAAAATCGCTTGAAAGGCATGAGCTCTGCTTTGTTTTTTGCGCAGGCTGTACACACTTCATCAGTCACAATTTGACAAGCACTTGATAATGCCTCTAATTTCACAGCGGCCTCCCCATTGTGTGGCCGTAATGCAGCCTAAAAAAATGCCTTTTGGCCTAGAGTGCTACATTGTGCCCTTCTCCCTGAGTGCTGTGCGCTCCGAAGCGCCTCTCACTCACATGGCTCTCCATCACGTGATCGGGTCTTTCTCACAGGCTACAAGTGAAGACAGGCACATCGGGGACGCAACTGCGCGCGTCCTTATCCAATTCAGAGGTGCATATTGAAGATATTTGAAGAACTGTCCACATTTATTTTGTCGTCAGCCAACAAGATGAGTAAGCCTAACGAACAGCAAAAGCACTAGCCTGTGTCAATCTACTATACCCCATAGTACAAAAGTCAACCTATTCTATTCTGTGCGAGAAATAAATATTCCAAACATAGTCTGGGACAGTTGTTGGATGCAATAGATCCCAAATTAATACAACCACTAGCATCAACACCACTTTTTTACGCAATGTGGCTGACACAACAGATCAGAACGTTTAGCTTAAAAACTTTGATAAACTATTAGGCTATTTCATCACATTATAAGCACAGCAATGCACACACGGCAGTAGGCTATAAGCGTGAATGTTCCATTAGCGGGAAAACACCATTATCAAAAGTGACCGCAAACGCGATTATGCATGTAATGCTTTTATTAAGGTGCATTTTTATGGTGAAAATGATCTTCCCCAAACTTGAAACTCGCGCTGCTTATGTATGCTAGTTACGCTCCACACCCCTTGTAAAGCGGATTAATGTGCTTAATTTTAAGAAGTTATTTGGACACATTAGTTGTGATACAAACCTTATTAAAACAAATAGGCCTATGGGCTAGGCTTCATTAGGTGTGTGACTATGATTCGAAAAAGTCGCAAAAAAAAAAGAAGCTTTGTTTCTTGCCTTAAGCTGGGCATCATTCACAAGTGATAATATATACAGTTGAAGTCGGAAGTTGACATACACTTAGGTTGGAGTCATTAAAACTCGTTTTTCAACCACTCCACAAATGTCTTGTAAACAAACTATAGTTTTGGCAAATCTGTTAAGACATCTAATTTTTCCAACAATTGTTTACAGATATATTATTTCACTTATAATTCACTGTATCATCAATTCCAGTGGGTCAGCAGTTTACATACACTAAGTTGACTGTGCCTTTAAACAGTTTGGAAAATTCCAGAAAATGATGTCATGGCTTTAGAAGCTTCTGATAGGCTAATTGACATCATTTGAGTCAATTGGAGGTGTACCTGTGGATATATTTCAAGGCCTACCTTCAAACTCAGTGCCTCTTTGCTTGACATCATGGGAAAATCAAAAGAAATCAGCCAAAAAAAAAAAACACAAGTCTGGTTCATCCATGGGAGCAATTTCCAAACACCTGAAGGGACCACGTTCATCTGTACAAACAATAGTACGCAAGTAAACACCATGGGACCACGCAGCCGTCATACCGCTCAGGAAGGAGATGCGTTCTGTCTCCTAGAGATTAACGTACTTTGGTGCGAAAAGTGCAAATCAATCCCAGAACAACAGCAAAGGACCTTGTGAAGATGCTGGAGGAAACAGGTACAAAAGTATCTATATCCACAGTAAAACGACTCCTATATCAACATAACCTGAAAGGCCGCTCAGCAAGGAAGAAGCCACTGCTCCAAAACCGCCATAAAAAAGCCAGACTACGATTTGCAACTGCACATGGGGACAAAGATCGTACTTTTTGGAGAAATGTCCTCTGGTCTGATTAAACAAAAATAGAACTGTTTGGCCATAATTACCATCAAAAAAGGGGAATGCTTGCAAGCCGAAGAACACATTTTACATTTACATTTTAGTCATTTAGCAGACGCTCTTATCCAGAGCGACATACAGTTAGTGAGTGCATAAAACATTATTTTTTTATTTTTTATTATACTGGCCCCTCGTGGGAATCGAACCCACAACCCTGGCGTTGCAAACGCCATGCTCTACCAACTGAGCTACATCCCTGCCGGCCATTCCCTCCCTGGACGATGCTGAGCCAATTGTGCGCCGCTCCTTGGGTCTCCCGGTCGCGGCCGGCTACGACAGAGCCTGGATTCGAACCAGGATCTTTAGTGGCACAGCTAGCACTGCGATGCAGACACCATGCCAACCGTGAAGCACGGGGGTGGCAGCATCATGCTGTGGAGATGTTTTGCTGCAGGAGGGACTGGTGCACTTCACAATATAGATTGCATCATGAGGAAGGAAAATTATGTGGATATATTGAAGCAACATCTCAAGACATTAGTAAGGAAGTTAAAGCTTGGTCGCAAATGGGTCTTCCAAATGGACAATGACCCCAAGCATACTTCCAAAGTTGTGGCAAAATGGCTTAAGGACAACAAAGTCAAGGTATTGGAGTGGCCATCACAAAGCCCTGACATCAATCCAATAGAAAATGTGTGGGCAGAACTGAAAAAGCTTATGCGAGCAAGGAGGCCTACAAACCTGACTCAGTTACACCAGCTCTGTCAGGAGGAATGGGCCAAAATTCACCCAACTTATTGTGGGAAGCTTGTGGAAGGCTACCCGAAATGTTTGACCAAAGTTAAACAATTTAAAGGCAATGCTACCAAATACTAATTGAGTGTATGTAAACTTCTGACCCACTGGGAATGTGATGAAAGAAATAAAAGCAGAAATAAATCATTCTCTCTACTATTATTCTGACATTTCACATCCTTAAAATAAAGTGGTGAACCTAACTGACCTAAGACAGGGAAATGTTACATGGATTAAAATGTCAGGAATTGTGAAAAACTGAGTTTAAATGTATTTAGCTAAGGTGTATGTAAACTTCCGACTTCAACTGTAATTCACAAGTGCTAGGCTAATATTGTCACCTATCAGACTATTTGATTTAATCTTGTCTTTACATATACCAAATAATATAAAGTACCAGTCAAAAGTTTGGATACACCTACTCATTCAAGGGTTTTTCTTTATTTTTACTATTTTCTACATTGTAGAATAATAGTGAAGACATCAAAACTATGAAATAACACATATGGAATCATTTAGTAACCAAAAAAAGTTAAACAAATCAAAATATATTTTAGATTCTTCAAAGTAGACACCCTTTGCCTTGATGACAGCTTCGCACACTCTTGGCATTCTCTCAACCAGCTTCACCTGGAATGCTTTTCCAACAGTCTTGAAGGAGTTCCGACATATGCTGAGCACTTGTTGGCTGCTTTTCCTTCACTCTGCGGTCCGACTCATCCCAAACCATCTCAAATGGGTTGAGGTCGGGGGATTGTGGAGGCCAGGTCATCTGATGCAACACTCCATCACTCTACTTCTTGGTAAAATTGCCATCACACAGCCTGGAGGTGTGTTGGGTCATTGTTCTGTTGAAAAACAAATTATAGTCCCACTAAGCCCAAACCAGATGGGATGGCGTATCGCTGCAGAATGCTGTGGTAGCCATGCTGGTTAAGTGTGCCTTGAATTCTAATTAAATCACAGTGTCACCAGCAAAGCACACCCACACCATCACACCTCGTCCTCCATGCTTTACGGTGGGAAATACACGTGGAGATCATCCGTTCGCCCACACCGCATCTCACAAAGACAAGGCGGTTGGAACCCAAAATCTCCAATTTGGACTCCAGACCAAAGGACACATTTCCACCGGTCTAATGGCCATTGATCGTGTTTCTTAGCCCAAGCAAGTCTCTTCTTATAATTGGTGTCCTTTAGTAGTGGTTTCTTTACAGCAATTCGACCATGAAGGCCTGAATCACGCAGTCTCCACTGAACAGTTGATGATGAGATGCGTCTGTTACCTGAACTCTGTGAAGCATTTATTTGGGCTGCAATTTCTGAGGGTGGTAACTCTAATGAACTTATCCTCTGCAGCAGAGGTAACTCTGGGTCTTCCTTTCCTGTGGTGGTCCTCATGAGAGCCAGTTTCATCATAGCGCTTTGTGGTTTTTGTGACTGCACTTGAAGAAACTTTCAAAGTTCTTGAAATGTTCCGTATTGACTGACCTTCATGTCTTAAAGTAATGATGGACTGTCGTTTCTCTTTGCTTATTTGAGCTGTTCTTGCCATAATATGGACTTGGTCTTTTACCAAATAGGGCTATCTTCTGTATACCAACCCCACCTTGTCACAATTCAACTGATTGCCTCAAACGCCTTAAGAAGGAAAAACATTCCGCAAATTAACTTTTAAGAATGCACACCTGTTAATTGAAATGCATTCCAGGTGACTACCTCATGAAGCTCGTTGAGAGAATGGCAAGAGTGTGCAAAGCTGTCATCAAGGCAAAGGGTGGCTATTTGAAGAATCTCAAATATAAAATATATTTTGATATATTTAACACTTTTTTGGTTACTACATGATTTCATGTGTTATTTCATAGTTTTGATTTCTTCACTATTATTCTCCAATGTAAAAAATAGTAAAAAATAAAGAAAAACCCTTGAATGAGTAGGTGTTTCCAAACTTGTGACTGGTACTGTATGTGTGAAATTTATTTTGATTTAGAATGGACCATTATCATGCACCTGTATCGAAACAGGGGCAGGGGAAAAAAATACAATCTATGCACTTAAATAGCGAATGGAGGACGCTTTTCCCGTGGTTCATTTTCATGTCAGCCAGGTAGGCTATACTCCTGTTTTAAAGAGAAGCAATGTGCTTAATATTCGGAAAGTAGAGAAATAAATATAGTAGGCCTAGCCTATAGAAAGCTGATGGGATCCTCCTCTTTTTAATAGAGGCCATCACTCTGTTTTCTCGCGCAATTGCATAACCTATAGAAATGTTGCGCAACATGAGCTCTCATGAAGTGTTTGATTCAATTTTCGATTACATTTGCATTGATGTCAGAGTGATTAGAGGGACAATAGAGTGCTGAGTACCAGGCAGTTAGCAAGTTTGGTAGGCTACTAATGACTATCAGCAGCCCTACCCACGAATGGCTCATGTGAACTAAAAATCATAATACTGTGTTTTAACGTTTAAAAACGTCAATAATCATCGATTGCGAGACTGCTTTCAAAACATAATAATATAATAAATATGCCATTTAGCAGACACTTTTATCCAAAGCGGCTTACAGTCATGTGTGCATACATTTTTACGTATGGGTGGTCCCGGGGATCGAACCCACTACCCTGGTGTTAAAAGCGCCATGCTCTACCAATTGAGCTACATATGGCCCTTATCTTTCATCAGCGAGAAACAATCCTTCAAATACAAAATATACACTTAATATAGCAGTTACAGATATGGGTGCCTCCATATGACGAAACTACACTTCTTCCACTACACTTCCCGAGTTACACTTACACACTGGTGTTTGGAGCACGCTAGATAGCTAGGGTAAACGTACCTATTAAGCCCACTACCATCTTTAGATTGAATTTTTGTATTTTTTACATTTTATGCTATGTTTTTTTTATTTTTTTTTACAGTAGTCACCAACCTTTTCTGAGTCAAGATCACTTTTTGTCAAAATGCATAGCTCAGATTTTTTTTTTTAAACATAAGCCTATTAAACATTAACCTATTAAAAACAATACTGTAGCAATGAGGTTTGTGCAGTAGGCTTTGCTGGAATTGCCCTGCCAATTAATTGTTGTTTGGACAAAAAAAAAATATATATATATATATATATATATATTAAATTTGAGGTAGGCTATATGATCACACAGGTAATAGATCAGTTGTTGTATTAGTTGTGAGGCACAAATGAGTGAGCATACGTTTAAATAATTAGCTTTTATTTTTATTTTACTGGGTTGATGGTGCCTGTATCTGATGGTCAGTCTCAGCGGAGGGAGAGAGCAGCAGACTGGGGGGCCGCCTCTCAAGATCCCTCCGCTCTCCCTTTCCTCCGCTGAACTGACCAAAAAGGGACACCATCCTTCAGCTGATGGTGAAAACTCAAGTCGACCCGCATTATTTCTGACTCGTGCACAAGTTCATGTTGTTACTCCTATAGAGAAAGTGAAATATTCCTCAATATAAAAAAAAAGACCCAAGCCGCTAATAATAAACGCAAGCCTGTCGATACACTTTCCTACTCATTCATTACAGCTGCAGTGCTGGTTGTAAGGCAAGTGGAAGTCAATGTGCGGGGACACCGGTTAGTCGAGGTAATTGAGGTAATATGTATCTGTAGGTAGAGTTAAAGTGACTATGCATAAATAATAAACAGAGTAGCAGCAGCGTAAAAGAGGGTGTTGGGGGTGGGGTGGGGTGGCAATGCAAATAGTCTGGGTAGCCATGATTAACTGTTATGGCTTGGGGGGTAGAAGCTGTTAAGAAGCCTTTTGGACCTAGACTTGGTGCTCGGTACCGCTTGCCGTGTGGTAGCAGAGAGAACAGTCTATGACTAGGGTGGCTGGAGTCTTTGATAATACAAACAAAAATAAACAGTGTTTTCTATTTATTTTTTTGTTCCATCATTTTTGAAATGCAAGAGAAAGGCCACAATATAATATTGCAGTTCAGGCGCAATTTAGATCTTGACCACTAGATCCAGTGAAACGTTGCAATACTGGACTATTTTGTATCAAGTCTGCCCAAATGTGCCGAATTGGTCAACTGATACATTTTCAAGTACATCACTATAGAGAACATACAAAAATGATATGGTAATACAAAATGTAAGTTTACACACTCCCAGGAATGTCATACATGATGGATCATTAGCTTATACACTAACTTTCACACATCTAGACGGCCGGGCGATGTGGGTGTGGAGCCAGAGAAAGCAGGGGTTCAAACTGTAGAACCCAGTTCCTACATTTGAATATAAAAATGGATTTTATCACACAAAACTATGCTACATTTTATCTCTTGGATCCTTAGGATGACAAATCAGAGCAAGATTACTGAATGTAAGTACATTATTTACCTTCAGAGGTGAATGTATCAAACCAGTTGCCCTTTACACGTTTTGTTGTTGTTGTGCACTCTCCTCAAACAATAGCATGGTATTTTTTCACTGTAACAGCTACTGTAAATTGGACAGTGCAGTTAGATTAACAAAATGTAAGCTTTATGCCCATATAAGACATGTCTATGTCCTGGAAAGTTTGCTGTTACTTACAACAGTCATGCGATATTAGCGCACGTTAGCTCAACCGTCCGTATATGGGACACCGATCCCGTAGAGGTTAATGTTAACAAAACTCCCCCGTACAGAAGACACCTTCATCCAATGACTCTTATGTGTAATGTAAGGGAACTGATAGTCATGTTCGAGGGCTAGAAAACTCCCCTACTTTCAATGTGTATCCTGTCAGTGGTCAAATAGCAATAAAGTAGCATGGGAATGTCCCAAGTGAAGTGAAACTTGCAATGCAACAATATGAGAAACGAATCGGTCATGTTTTGAATTTAAACATATCACTAAAATTATATGAAATATTAATTTCAGGATAATTTATATTCTAACTGACTTTACTTGTAATTCCTGATTCCTTGCTTGCCCAATTCCCAAAATCAAGTGATGTTAGCTTCAGTGGTGTATAGCAATTAAGTGAAAATACTTTAAAGTACTACTTAAGTAGTGTTTTGGGGTATCTGTACTCTACTATTTATATTTTTGACAACTTTACTCCACTACATTCCTAAAGAAAATTATGTTTTACATTTCCCCTGCCAACCAAAGGTACTCGTTGGATTTCGAATGCTTAGATGGACAGGAAAATGGTCCAATTCAAACACTTATCAAGAGAACATCCCTGGTCATCCCTACTGCCTCTGACCCGGCAGACTCACTAAACACAAATGCTTAGTTTGTAAATTATGTCCGAGTGTTGGAGTGTGTCCCTGGCTATCCGTAAATTTGTGAAATTATTTATACTTTTACTTTTGATACTTAAGTATATTTTAGCAATAACATTTACTTTTATATTTACAACCAAATACGTTTAGACTTTTACTCAAGTAGTATTTATTTTGCTGGGTGACTTTCACTTGAGTCATTTTCTATAAAAAAGGTATCTTTACTTTTACTTAAGTATGACAATTGGGTACTTTTTCCACCACTGGTTAGCAACATTAACGTTAAATGTCCCAACAAACTCAGTTGCCCCGAAGCAAGTGAGGCGTAGGAGAAATGGAATGCGAAACTAGCTTCAATGTTGTGCGGGAAAAAACATTCTGCTTCAATCCTATAGACGTTACGGCACAAATAACATTGTAAACACAAGCAATAACTACCAACTGAACTGAATTTATCCAAATGAAGGCTTCAAACAGACGACAACACAACTTTTACAACTTCGCCCCTGCCCCATTCCAGTACTAGCGCCAACGCTCGAGCCAGTGCATAGACATCATGGAGCGAGTCGCGACCAGGAAATAGCGAAGGCCAGAAAAACAAACCGATAGATACTTTAGAACTCAAATAAGACAATTTCTCTCGTCTCAACACACTGTAACATCAACCAACCGCTGCCGAAAAGCATATAAAATGTCATCGCCGTGAAATGTTCCTCGTGATTTCTGTTACTTACCCACAAACTGCTATTCTCCGTCCTGAATTTGTCGGTCTGTTTTGCACCGCTCTCAGGAAGAAGAACGTCACCCAGAGTCACGTGCAGAGCTGTCATGGCGCGGATTGGACGGATGTCGGACCCTACAAAGAGTTTAGGGAGTTGTATTTTTCATTGGTTAGTGGTAAATCCAGCTATAACGGTTTATGGATGTTTTTCCGTGGCGTGTAGGCTATATTGCATTAATGTGTTTATTGATATGAAATATAGACAAGGAAATTGACTTTTTTTTTTCTGTTGAAATATGACCTACAGTAAATAGGGGAAGTGTAAGCTCAGCTATTATAGCTTATCGTATCTTATCTTAACCAGAGGAGGCTGGTGGGATGAGCTAGAGGAGAACGGGCTCACTGTAATGGCTGTAATGGAATACATGGAACAGTTGTTTCCATATGTTTGATGTGTTTCATTCACCGTTCCATTCATATCATCCCAGCCATTACAAGGACCCCATCCTCCCATAGCTCCTGCCACCAGCCTCCTCTGATCTTAACATTAACCCCTAAACCCATTAGACCTATTACTCAGCCAGATTTACATTAGAGACAGGGAGACTCCCCTTATTCCATACAATACAGGCATTACACAGCAACTTAGTTAGACCACTGCTATTGCAAAGGCACAGTTTTGTCTCAATACTGTGAAATTGTGTCCCTGGTTTCATAAGTAAATGACTGCATTTTACTCATCCATTCATGCTTCCACCTGTCATGTCATGTCTTGACGAATCAGTGATCATGGAACAAAATACATGAGGGAAGGAAGCAGGAAAAGATACAAGGAAAGGAATCTAGTTAAAACCATTGAGACACAGCCGTGGTGCTTTTGATAAAACATCTGAAAGCTGCCGACACCAGCGATTAATTCCATTCCGCTGCCCAAAAATGTGTCCAGTTGCATGATATACACTGGATTTCTTGAGCGACTGGGGAACCAGGCAGGGCAAAAAGCCTTTGGCAGCCTATCTGGGAACATATTTTTACCTCGCTGGCTCCCAGACTTGTGAAGTTGCTGAGTGAAAGAATCAGGAAGGAGAATTTCCCAGAGGAGGTCTATGTTTGTAATGTGTTTTGGTTGAGTAGGCAGTGCTTGACTTGGGTAGGAACTCACCAAAGCTGAATACCTACACCTCACATTTGTTACTACTTGAGCTCCTGCACCTCTTCTAAACTATTAGCTCAAAAGTATTGTGGAGCTCTTGCACCTAAATATAAACAGTACCGGCAGGGCACTTATTTCAGTCCAAGTCAAGCACTGTTAGTAGGCAGAGTTTACAGTGAGGGAAAAAATAATTTGATCCCCTGCTGATTTTGTATGTTTGCCCACTGACAAAGAAATGATCAGTCTATAATTTTAATGGTAGGTTTATTTGAACAGTGAGAGACAGAATAACAACAAAAAAAATCCTGAAAAACGCATGTGAAAAATGTTATAAATTGATTTGCATTTTAATGAGGGAAATAAGTATTTGACCCCCTCTCAATCAGAAAGATGATGTCTTAAAGGGAGTGCTCCTAATCTTAGCTTGTTACCTGTATAAAAGACACCTGTTCACAGAAGCAATCAATCAATCAGAATCCAAACTCTACACCATGGCCAAGACCAAAGAGCTCTCCAAGGATGTCAGGGACAATATTGTAGACCTACACAAGGCTGGAATGGGCTACAAGACCATCGCCAAGCAGCTTGGTGAGAAGGTGACAACAGTTGGTGTGATTATTCGCAAATGGAAGAAACACAAAATAATTGTCAATCTCCCTCGGCCTGGGGCTCCATGCAAGATCTCACCTTGTGGAGTTGCAATGATCATGAGAACGGTGAGGAATCAGCCCAGAACTACACGGGAGGATCTTGTCAATGATCTCAAGACAGCTGGGACCATAGTCACCAAGAAAACAATTGGTAACACACTATGCCATGAAGGACTGAAATCCTGCAGCGCCCGCAAGGTCCTCCTGCTCAAGAAAGCACATATACAGGCCCGTCTGAAGTTTGCCAATGAACATCTGAATGATTCAGAGGAGAACTGGGTGAAAGTGTTGTGGTCAGATGAGATCAAAATCGAGCTCTTTGGCATCAACTCAACTCGCCGTGTTTGGAGGAGGAGGAATGCTGCCTATGACCCCAAGAACACCATCCCCACCGTCAAACATGGAGGTGGAAACATTATGCTTTGGGGGTGTTTTTCTGCTAAGGGGACAGGACAACTTCACCGCATCAAAGGGACGATGGACGGGGGCCATGTACCATCAAATCTTGGGTGAGAACCTCCTTCCCTCAGCCAGGGCATTGAAAATGGGTCATGGGTGGATATTCCAGCATGACAGTGACCCAAAACACACTGCCAAGGCAACAAAGGAGTGGCTCAAGAAGAGGCACATCAAGGTCCTGGAGTGGCCTAGCCAGTCTCCAGACCTTAATCCCATAGAAAATCTGTGGAGGGAGCTGAAGGTTCGAGTTGCCAAACGTCAGCCTCGAAACCTTAATGACTTGGAGAAGATCTGCAAAGAGGAGTGGAACAAAATCCCTCCTGAGATGTGTGCAAACGTCAGACCTCTGTGATTGCCAACAAGGGTTTTGCCACCAAGTACTAAGTCATGTTTCTGATTGAGAGGGGGTCAAATACTTATTTTCCTAATTCAAATGCAAATCAATTTATAACATGCGTTCTTCTGGATTTTTTGTTGTTATTCTGTCTCTCATTGTTCAAATAAACCTACCATTAAAATTATAGACTGATCATGTCTTTGTCAGTGGGCAAACATACAAAATCAGCAGGGGATCAAATACTTTTTTCCCTCACTGTATGTCCATAGGTTTGTGTCATGGCCTGTATAGTAAGGGCAAGAGTTCTTTCTGGTTAGGCCAAGCATGTCAGGAAAAACTCCTGATCCTAATTATATACTATAGTTAAAACAAAGAGCATTTCCTGACCAATGACCTGACCAGGCCCAAGTTATAGGAAGCCCATGTTACTGGGGTTCAGAAAGTCATTTCCACAGTGGGCAATATTGGTTGAAATGACGTCATTACAACCAGTTTTACATTCATTATGACATCATATCAACCTGTTTTACATTCATTATGACATCATATCAACCAGTTTTACATTAATTATGACATCCTATCAACCAATTTTACATTCATTGTGACATCACATCAACCAGTTTTACATTCATTATGACATATCAACCAGTTTTACATTCATTATGACATATCAACCAGTTTTACCTTCATTATGACATCATTACAACCAGTTTTACATTCATTATGATGTTCTGTATTTTCAACCATGTTTTTCCCAGCCAGGTCACCTGTTATACAAGTCAGTATTCAATGTCCATCCATCCACTAGGGGCAACAGTGAGCGATGTTACCTTCAAGTAGGTTTGGGTTTTGCTAGGGTGTTGTGGACGGGGATGGTGGATGGGAGTAAGCATAGAAAGTTGTTTTTGATAAAAACATTTAAGCCTATCCCAAACCTTAACCTTTCCCTTAACCATTCAGAGTTAATGCCTAACCTTAAGATGTTGGAGTTAATGCCTGAACTTTACCCAAACCTTAGAAATTCGGAGTTAATGCCTAAACTTAACCTTAAACACTTCGAAATTTGACATTTGGAACAACTTCGAAATTTGACGTTTGAGAAACATGGATGAATTCTGACGTTAGACTGTGAGAGCTGGTAGGTTTTGCCTGCTGGCTTAGCCTTTATTCTAATAGACATAGTGGAAGAAATACAGTACATCTGCAGATTGAATGTGACAAACAGTCCTAACATGGTGGAATCAAAACCAGGTGCCTGTTCGGTCTATAAAGGAACACACACACACACACACACACACACACACACACACACACACACACACACACACACACACACACACACACACACACACACACACACACACACACACACACACACACACACACACACACACACACACACACACACACACACACACACACAATAAATGAACCAGTGAGAACTATAGAAAACAGAACTTATACGTGTCAGATATATGAACACCCAGGTGTTGCTATAGACAGGCTGTTGCTATACGTAGAGTTCCATCTGCATTTCCTTTGATGTTTTATTAATAATGAAATGTGAAGAGATACAGTGGCAAGAAAAAGTACATGAACCCTTTGGAATTACCTGGATTTCTGCATGAATTGGTCATAAAATGTGATTTGATCTTCATCTAAGTCACAACAATAGACACAGTGTGCTTAAACTAATAACACACAAACAATTATACGTTTCCACGTCTTTATTGAACACTGTCACTCCCTGACCTTAGAGATCCCTTTTATTCTCTATTTGGTTAGGTCAGGGTGTGATGGGTGGGCATTCTAGTTTGTCTATTTCTTTGTTGGCCGGGTATGGTTCCCAATCAGAGGCAGCTGTCTATCGTTGTCTCTGATTGGGGATCATACTTAGGCAGCCTTTTTCCACCTTAGTTTGTGGGATCTTGGTTTTGTGCAGCAGCAGCAGCGTAGCCTAGCCTAGCCTAGCCTAGCCTAGCCTAGCCTAGCCTAGCCTAGCCTAGCCTAGCCTAGCCTGCAGACTTTACGTTCGTGTGTATTTTGTTGGTGCTCATTGAATAAAGTAATATGTTCGCCTACCACGCTGCACCTTGGTCCGATCCGTCAATCCACGAGCGTGACAAACACACTGTGTAAACATTCACAGTTCAGGGTGGGAAAAGTATGTGAACCCTTGGATTTAATAACTGGTTGACCCTCCTTTGGCAGCAATAACCTCAACCAAACATGTTCTGTAGTTGCAGATCAGACCTGCACAATGGTCAGGAGGAATTTTGGACCATTCCTCTTTGCAAAACTCTTTCAGTTCAGCAATATTCTTGGGATGTCTTGTGTGAACCGCTCTCTTGAGGTCATGTCACAGCATCTCAATCGGGTTGAGGTCAGGACTCTGACTGGGCCACTCCAGATGGCGTATTTTCTTCTGTTGAAGCCATTCTGTTGTTGGTTTACTTATGTGTTTTGGGTCATTGTCCTGTTGCATCACCCAACTTCTGTTGAGCTTCAATTGGCGGACAGATAGCCTTACATTCTCCTGCAAAATGTCTTGATGAACTTGAGAATTCATTTTTCCGTTGATGATAGCAAGCTGTCCAGGCCCTGAGGCAACAAAGCAGCCCCAAACCATGATGCTCCCTCCACCATACTTTACAGTTGGGATGAGGTTTTGATGTTGGTGTGCTGTGCCTTTTTTTCTCCACACATAGTGTTGTGTGTTCCTTCCAAACAACTCAACTTTAGTTTCATCTGTCCACAGAGTATTTTGCCAGTAGCACTATGGAACATCCAGGTGCTCTTTTGCAAACTTCAGACGTGCAGCAATGTTTTTTTTTGGACAGCAGTGGCTTCTTCCGTGGTGTCCTCCCATGAACACCATTCTTGTTTAGTGTTTTACATATCGTAGACTCGTCAACAGAGATGTTAGCATGTTCCAGAGATTTCTGTAAGTCTTTAGCTGACACTCTAGGATTCTTCTTAACCTCTGAGCATTCTGCGCTGTGCTCTTGCAGTCATCTTTGCAGGACGGCCACTCCTAGGGAGAGTAGCAACAGTGCTGAACTTTCTCAATTTATAGACAATTTGTCTTCTCACATCAGGCAATGCTTCTTGTGAATAGCAAACTCACATTTTGTTAGTGTTTTTTGTAGGGCAGGGCAGCTCTAACCAACATCCCCAATCTTGTCTCATTGATTGGACTCCAAGTTAGCTGACTCCTGACTCCAATTAGCTTTGGAGAAGTCGTTAGCCTAGGGGTTCACATACTTTTTCCAACCTACACTGTGAATGTTTAAATGATGTATTCAATATAGACCAGAAAAATACAATATTTTGTGTGTTATTAGTTTAAGCATACTGTGTTTGTATATTGTTGTGACTTAGATGAAGATCAGATCAAATTATATGACCAATTTATGCAGACATCCAGGTAAATCCAAAGGGTTCACATACTTTTTCTTGCCACTGTACATGTTTCACGTTGCCTGTGAGGTTTTTATCCATGAAAGGTTATGAGGCAACCATGAAGCAACCAAATAGATGCTTGTCAGTTAGCTTGTTCTCTATGAACTGAATGGGGTTAGCTAGAAATCACGCACACAGACACAGACACACACACGCGTGCGCACACACACACACACAAAGATACCTCAACATTTATTTTGTTACAAATACAATATACCTTAAAGACCAATGTATCCATCTAAAATACTAAATACTTTTGAAAGTATTGTATTTACATAAAATACAGGGATATTGAAGTATTTTGTCATTTCGAATGCCTTCACTACAACAACATTCTCAGTAACAAAAAAAAACTTTTACTTAATATGACTGTGATATGCAGTTCTTTATCTAACTTAGTTGAATGCATTGACTCTGTCGCTCTGGATAAGAGTGTCTGCTAAATAACCAAAATGTAAATGTAAATGTAAATGTAAAAATGAACAATTGCAAGGCACACTGGGCATTATTATTGACCTTGTTTTGTGGTGGAGCTTATTAGAATAATATCCAGCATGCTTTGCAAGTGTTAATTTTTCACATTTGCATTTTGGTCATTTAGCAGACACTCTTATCACACCATAGTGCCATCGGACTTCTGATGCAGGTTGAAAGTGTCCACAAAATTGTGAACTGCTGTAAAAAATTATATAGAAAAGTATTTTGTATTTTTTAAATACAAATCACAGGTCCGGAAATTATGTTGTTACAAAATACATTGAATTATAGTTCAGGCCGGTGAAATACAAATGACAAAATACGTATTTCATATACAGTACCAGTTAAAAGTTTGGACACACCTACTTAATCAAGCGTTTTTCTTTATTTTTACTATTTTCTACATTGGAGAATAATAGTGAAGACATCAAAACTATGAGGGAAGAAAGTATTTGATCCCCTGCTGATTTTGTACGTTTGCCCACTGACAAAGAAATGATCAGTCTATCATTTTAATGGTAGGTTTATTTGAACAGTGTGAGAAGAATAACAACAAAAAAATCCAGAAAAACGCATGTCAAAAATGTTATAAATTGATTTGCATTTTAATGAGGGAAATGAGTATTTGACCCCCTCTCAATCAGAAAGATTTCTGGCTCCCAGGTGTCTTTTATACAGGTAACGAGCTGAGATTAGGAGCACACTCTTAAAGGGAGTGCTCCTAATCTCAGCTTGTTACCTGTATAAAAGACACCTGTCCACAGAAGCAATCAATCAATCAGATTCCAAACTCTCCACCATGGTCAAGACCAAAGAGCTCTCCAAGGATGTCAGGGACAAGATTGTAGACCTACACAAGGCTGGAATGGGCTACAAGACCATCGCCAAGCAGCTTGGTGAGAAGGTGACAACAGTTGGTGCGATTATTCGCAAATGGAAGAAACACAAAATAACTGTCAATCTCCCTCGGCCTGGGGCTCCATGCAAGATCTCACCTCGTGGAGTTGCAATGATCATGAGAACGGTGAGGAATCAGCCCAGAACAACACAGGAGGATCTTGTCAATGATCTCAAGGCAGCTGGGACCATAGTCACCAAGAAAACAATTGGTAACACACTACGCCGTGAAGGACTGAAATCCTGCAGCGCCCTTAAGGTCCCCCTGCTCAAGAAAGCACATATACAGGCCGGTCTGAAGTTTGCCAATGAACATCTGAATGATTCAGAGGAGAACTGGGTGAAAGTGTTGTGGTCAGATGAGACCAAAATTGAGCTCTTTGGCATCAACTCAACTCGCCGTGTTTGGAGGAGGAGGAATGCTGCCTATGACCCCAAGAACACCATCCACACCGTCAAACATAGAATTATAAACATTATGCTTTGGGGGTGTTTTTCTACTAAGGGGACAGGACAACTTCACCGCATCAAAGGGACGATGGACGGGGCCGTGTACCGTCAAATCTTGGGTGAGAACCTCCTTCCCTCAGCCAGGGCATTGAAAATGGGTCGTGGATGGGTATTCCAGCATGACAATGACCCAAAACACACAGCCAAGGCAACAAAGGAGTGGCTCAAGAAGAAGCACATTAAGGTCCTGGAGTGGCCTAGCCAGTCTCCAGACCTTAATCCCATAGAAAATCTGTGGAGGGAGCTGAAGGTTGCTTTGCTGGTGACACTGTCAGTGATTTATTTCGAATTCAAGGCACACTTAACCAGCATGGCTACCACAGTATTCTGCAGCAATACGCCATCCCGTTTGGTTTGGGCTTAGTGGGACTGTCATTTGTTTTTCAACAGGACAATGACCCAACACACCTCCAGGCTGTGTAAGGGCTATTTGACCAAGAAGAAGAGTGATGGAGTGCTGCATCAGATGACCTGGCCTCGACAATCACCCGACCTCAACCCAATTGAGATGGTTTGGGATGAGTTGGACCGCAGAGTGCTTAGCATATGTGGGACCTCCTTCAAGACTATTGGAAAAGCATTCCAGGTGAAGCTGGTTGAGAGAATGCCAAGAGTGTGCAAAGCTTTCATTAAGGCAAAGGGTGGATACTTTGAAGAATCTAAAATATAACATATATTTTGATTTGTTTAACACTTTTTTGGTTACTACATGATTCCATAGTTTTGATGTCTTCACTATTATTCTACAATGTAGAAAATAGTACAATAAAGAATGAGTATGTGTGTCCAAACTTTTGACTGGTACTGTACATGTAACAGAAATCTCTGCACACACACCCACATACTCCCCAGAGCTTCTGCTGTCTGTAGATGTGTGGGATGACTGTTAACCACAATGTCAGGGAGAAAGTGTGTGTGTGTGTGTGCATATGTGTGAAAGCCTTTGGATTCAAAATAAGTTCAGAGAGAAAGCCTGAGAAATGAACAGGGTTTCCCCCCTATGGTTCCATAGTGTGATGTTGTCATGAACCACGTTAACTGCAGTATCGACGGAAAATCTATGTGTTCTGTGCGGAATACTTGACACACATTAGAATGCCCAGGAGGTTATATGTGTAGTTCGTACAATGACCACTAGAGGCCGCTACTCGCTAACATCATGGAAGGTGGAACGTGTGTCAATGTGACGCATGTTAGACAAAGGGAAGAATAGGAGTGGAAGGCTATTGTTTAGACATGGTAATTGAACTAGGCAATACCTCGGGCATGAAAGAGAAGGGAAAAAAGAAGGGAATTATTAAAAAACTGAGTGAAAAACAGAACTTGGCAGAACCCGTGTGGATTAAAAAAGCCAGACGCCATTTATTTTCTTTCTTTTTTTCCATCTATACAGTTTATTATTTTAAATCAAATAAAAACTCAAGACAAGAACTAAAAATATAATCACAGATAATCAATGAATCCCTTGTTAAATCGCCGTCCCCCCGCCTGTGTGGTCCTAAGGTAGGGGAAACCCTTCTGGGGGTGCCTCCTAATAGTCTTGACAAGCTTCCTCTCCTAGTCTCCTCTCTGTCATCAGCACCAATCTGAATGGATAGGAATAGCTTCCTCTCCTAGTCTCCTCTCTGTCATCAGCACCAATCTGAATGGATAGGAATAGGATAGGTGAAAGTAATATGGCGGAATCCTACTAGCAAACCAGCTTTCACCTGTCCAGTAATTTTTTTCTGATCAGTGTGAATGAAGGAGAGGAGACAAGGAGAGGAGCCAACTCTAGACTATTGACATGTGTCCTTATAGAGTGCGGCACAGTGGATTGTTGTTGGTATTGGAATGACATACATAGCAAAGTGCCCATAGAAATAGAATGAAACGAACGGAATTGGAACCTTATGGCATAATTTATTTGAATAGGTATGCCTGTTCTACTCATTCTAATTCTATGATAGTGCCTTCCACTTTACGTGCTGTTTACCTTGTGATAAGGTAATACAGATAAAAGAGATTATATTGTAGTCTTGGATTGTAATGAAATGTTGACAATGTCTAAGTCGATAGATATATTGTCTGTGAACAAAGATATTACACTACAGTAGATGGACCAAGATAATGAACTTTCAACTTTCACCTCACAGGTATGGAGTGCAGGTAGTGCCAGAGTTTGTTTTGTTTTGTTTTTAGTCATTTAGCAGACGCTCTTATCCAGAGCGACTTACAGGAGCAATTAGGGTTAAGTGCCTTGCTCAAGGGCACATCGACAGATTTTTCACCTAGTCGGCTCGGGGATTAGAACCAGCGACCTTTCGGTTACTGGCACTATGCTCTTAACCACTAAGCTACCTGCCGCCCTAGAGTGAGAGATGGTGTGTGTGTGTGTGTGTGTTTGTAAATGTTCTCCATCACCTATCAAAAGAACCATTGGCCATTGGGGCACCAGGAGTCGAGTTATGTCAAAAACATAACAAATATGTCATAACATTGTAATACACAGTATTACTGAGAGAAAAAAAAACGAACTGTATTGACTTGCATATTTAAAACAAATTAAAACAGATTTCATTTCGTGAGCTATAATTTCAATCATTTTTTATTTATTTTTTATGTACAAAGGGAATCTGAAGACTTGTAACCTGCAGAAAAGAAGTATAAATATGTGTACTTCTCTTTTGTGTATGATACAGTTTACCCCACACGACTGATCCAAATCAAAATAGTGATAACAAATTGCCATGGTAACATTGGCAGATCATCTCTGTAGTTCCTTTGGCCAATCAGTGATATATATTACCCCAAACTGATCAGGGATTGGCTGTATTTCCCTGTATATTAATTCACCTTTGTATTGGCTCAAAGACATTATGTGAGAGCAGGAGCTAATCCGATTGGTTAATCTGCAATTGTCATGTTTTTGAGCTGTGCTTCCAAATCCCACCCAATTACTTTGATACGAAAGTAAACCTCAGATTTGGTGTTGCAAATTCAACTGAATTTAGAAACAGATCACAACAATGCACTGAAAAACATTGGACCAATTGCATTGTTGGAGGACATTGATTTTATCCAATCACAGTGCGTTTTATACACCTATCCCTTTGATAGGAGAAATCCCTACGGGGGAGAAATTTCAAACAACTTTATTAGTCCACTGTTCAAGCTACAGACACAGAAACAACCAATGAGAATGCGACTCCACTACTCTGTTGCTAGCGCTTTAGAGTGAAGCTTCTGTTTCCCAGGTAACCACGTGATGATGAGGTTCTGTGTGTTCCGTGAGTTCCATTTTGGCCATTCCCTCTTTCCAATATTGCCGCTGGCGATAAGGGACAGCACACCTTGCGGGGAATGTAGCCATTTTGGGGTGGGAGGCAAAGGTTGGTTTATGCGGCAGCAGCGGGTTGGCTGTGTAGTGCTCCAATCACATTCACTCAAACCGTCCACTCAAGTTAGGTATAACCATGGCACCTTCTACAACCTTCTAGAAAGATACACACACCTGTTATTACCAGTTATAAAGCCTTCATACGCCTTTTATATACCCTGTCCATTTCACACCCTTAACCCTAGCGCTTCTATACAGGAATGAGGTCAACTTACTGACCCCTGACATTTAACCTTTGACCCCACTCCTATGAGTTCTGCTCCAGGTACTCGTCTATCATAGTGAGGTTATTGAGCCAGTCCTCGTTTGACCCCACCAGAGTGTCAATAAAGTCTACCTCCCCTCCTCCACCACCACCAGGCCTACCCCCCATCCCCCCATTACTCTGCCCCTGCTGAGTGTACTCATACGGGGGTAGCTTGTGTCCAGGGTTCCCCTGACCTGGTCCATACCCGGGCCCATGGGGGTGGGGATGTTGGTGTGGGTGGGGTTGGGGGTGTTTGGTGACGACGGCCCCAGAGGCAGGATAGCTAGGTAGGGCCATACCGTGGACTGGGTGGGCTGGATGGTGGATCATACCAGGGGGAACGGGTTTCATCCCAGCCAGGGCCGAGAGGGGTCCCCTGGGCCTCATACCGGGCTGAAGTCCCTGGTGGACCATGGAGGGTAGGGGCTGCCCTGCCGTGGACACACCCAGCTTCTGCATCAGTCTCCTGGGAAAGGACGGCACCCCGACCCCTTGGTTGGAGGGTAACGATGGAGGTCCTTGGTGGGGGGCAAAATTGTTACCAACCCCGGGCATCCCCGACCGCAATGCCTGCTGGGTAAACTGGCCGTTGGGGTTCAGGTTGCAGCTTCCGTTGGTGCCCCCACCCCCTCCAGGAAATATGTGTCCGTGCGACTGCTGGTGATTGGCAGACGGGTCCATGTGGCCGTCGCTGCAGGGCATGCGATGTTGCATGGAATTCACTAGTCCCCCCTGCTGCTGCGGAGGCCACATTGCAGTCTGTTGTTGTTGTTGTTGTTGTTGTTGTTGTTGGTGTGTTTGCTGAGCGGTAAACATCAGACGTGGGAGTGGTGCCCCTCCACCACTATGGGCCTGTGGTAGATGCTGTGGGTGCTGGGGGTGACCAGGGGGTAACCCCGACCCAGGCCCTGACCCGGGCCCCGACCCCACGATTGTCATCCCCGTCCTGGACACCTGCTGCTGCATCCCAGGCCTTGGAGGACCAGCCGGACCGCCCATACCCATCATGCCGTGCGCCAACTGTGGTTGTCTCATTGGCATACCACCAGCATCAACAAACTCGCCCCCCTGTAGACAACAACAAGGATAATCAGAAAAACACAAAAACAACTGTCTTGTCTCAACTGTTAGTTCATCTTACCTGTGAAGGGTGATAGAAGGGCTGCTTGGAGCCTGGAGGACCACCCATGAAGGCGCCTACCGGCCTGCCCACTTGGGTGAGAGATCCTGGGGGTCCGGGGTGGCCTGGGTGGCCTGGGGGAAGGGAGAGGCGGCCGGGCCCAGATGGGAGGGGACCACCGTGGGATAGCTGGGGACCACCCATGGGGTAGCCAACACCACAGTCTGCAGAGAGAGGCCGACCACCACCTAGAAAGAGGGAAGGAGATGGAGGGAGGGAAGGAGATAGAGAGAGGAGAGAGGGAAGGAGAGAGAGGGAAGGATATAGAGAGGAGAGAGGGAATGAGATAGAGAGGGAAGGAGATGGAGAGAGGGAAGGCGATAGAGAGGGAAGGAGATAGAGAGGAGAGAGGGAAGGAGATAGAGAGGGAAGGAGATAGAGATGGATGGAGATAGAGAGAGGAGAGAGGGAAGGAGATAGAGAGAGGAGAGAGGGAAGGAGATGGAGAGGGAAGGAGATAGAGATGGATGGAGATAGAGAGAGGACAGCAGGAAGGAGGTAAAGAGGGAAGGAGATAGAGATAGAAGAGAGAGAAGGAGATAGAGAGGGAAGGAGATAGAGAGGAGAGAGGGAAGGAGATAGAGAGGGAAGGAGATAGAGAGGGAAGGAGATAGAGAGGAGAGAGGGAAGGAGATAGAGAGGGAAGGAGATAGAGAGAGGAGAGAGGGAAGGAGATAGAGAGGGAAGGAGATAGAGAGAGGAGAGAGGGAAGGAGATAGAGAGAGGAGAGAGGGAAGGAGATAGAGAGGGAAGGAGATAGAGAGAGGAGAGAGGGAAGGAGATAGAGAGAGAAGAGAGGGAAGGAGAAGAGTCTAAGACCTGAGAATATCCATCCTTCTGATTTCATGTCATTTTGAGTGCTTGCTGGTGATAATGAAAGCCAATATTATTTAGATAATACTTACTGGAATTAATAGGGAAATAAAACATTCAACATTTAGTTTGGTGTTTGACTGTACCTGTAAATGGTGCCCCCTGCTGGCACTCAGCCATCTGTGCGCCGTTCATCTGGTTCATCTGCCTCTTCTGCTCCTGCTGAACAACACAACATCCCAGTATTTAGCCTATGTAGGCTACTAACACAAAGACACTAGCCACAATGCGTATTCACTGCAAAAAACAAACAAACAAACTTCAAAAAGCCCAAGACCTTGTCTGTCTGTCTGTCAGTCAGTAAGTCTCTTTCTCCATCCCTCCCTAAGTACCTGTTGTAGGTGTCTCCTGATGAGCAGCAGGTTGTTGTAGTTGGTCTGGGTTGGACGGGGCACCGATGGGTCCTGAAGACCTGGGACCATACCTGGGGTCTGCTCCTGGAGAGAGAGGGAGAGGGAGGGAGGGGGAGAGAGGGGGAGAGAGAGATCATTTTCACAGAGAAGCAAAATGTAGAAAAAGTGGTCATTTTCATGACAACAAAATGTTTCCTTTCATGACCGAAAAGCATGCACATGAGATTTGGTTCTGAAATAAATGAAATGCTTATCCAGTTAAAGGTATGTCTAAGAAAAATAAGAAAAAAACCCAGCCAGACATCTTTTCCCTGCTTTGTTATAAAACATGGCTTCCTTCCTTCCCGACCAGTGGGGTCGTAAATAACTGTATGTTCCAAGTGGTTCCAGGAGCCAAAGCTATGTGTTTGTGTTGGCCCTGTAGACTGTCCCCAATCAGTCGTTCCCACGTGAGCAACTCTTCCCCCTATCCGTCCCTCCCTCCTTCGCTCCCTCCTTCCCTCCAACCCCCATCGCATTTTCCCCTGGTTATCACAAAGCCAGCACATTCCAAAGATGTATAGCCTTTCCCTGCCGCCACCAAAACACACACACACACACTAAGCTCCTCCCGACACCATGTCTTTCACTTGGGATGGTGGCTTAAATGGAAATGGAAAAGGGCCGGGGGGGGAAAGGAGGGATGAGGGATCTCCTCTCATCACTGTCCTGCTGTTGAGCCGTTCTATCTCTTTCTCTCTCGTTCCTTCTCTTTCTGTGTTTTCTCCCCTCCTACATTTCATTTCCATCTTATTTAGAGTGGGTATCCCAAGTCATTAAGGCTAGCGCCATGCTTTAACCAACTGAGCTATCGGACCCATCTTACAACCGTGTTATAGCTTTAGCCTCAGGACATTGAAGCCATTGATAAAGTGTTAGTATGCAGGTCAGGTATGTGTGTGTGTGTGTGTGTGTGTGTGTGTGTGTGTGTGTGTGTGTGTGTGTGTGTGTGTGTGTGTCTAGCCCCAGATGGAGTATCAGGTCTCTCTTCCAGTGGAAATGAATGGCATGTCAGCAGCAGGGCTGATAATGGCTATTGATCTAACCTACACTACCTCTGAGAGAGAGAGAGAGAGGGGATAGAGAGAGAGAGAGAGAAAGAGGATAGATCTAGAGAACAGATGGAAGGGGGGATAGATAGAGAGAAGGGTTGGGGAGAGAAAGAGAAAGGGGTAGAGAGTGAAGAGTGAAGAGAGGGCTGGAGAGGGGGGGGATAAGAGAAAGATGGATGCAGGGAGGGGTAGATAGAGAGAAAAATTGAAAATATATTATAATGTCACTTGGGGGTAACATACCAAAGCAGGTCAATGCTGGAAAGAAAGAAATCATATTTTGTTCAATATCACCTGAAACCAACCCTAAAATCAGACAGCCATTTCAACCTCTATGGAAGTGTCAATTCCTACAACAGCCACTAGATGACGGAGTAGCACTCTAAAGCCTCTCCTAATCAGATGGTGCTTCAGTAACCCTCTGATTCGTCCAGGAGTGGGTCACCCTCTGCAACAAAATCTGTTATCTAGAGTAGCTAGGCTACTACTGCTGCTTCTAATGACAGAATTTAAATATTAATGTTCTCTCTCTCTCTCTCTCTCTCTCTCTGTCTGTATCTGTCTCTCTCTCTCTCTCTCTCTCTCTCTCTCTCTCTCTCTCTCTCAATTTCAATTCAAGGGCTTTACTGGCATGGGAAACGTATGTTAACATTGCCAAAGCAAGTGAAGTAGTTAGTAAACAAAAGTGAAATAAACAATAAATATTAACAGTAAACATTACACTCAGAAGTTCCAAAAGAATAAAGACATTTCAAATGTCAATGTGCAAATAGTTAAAGTACAAATGTGAAAATAAATAACCATAAATATGGGTTGTATTTACAATGGGGTTTGTTCTTCACTGGTTGCCCTTTTCTTGTGGCAACAGGTCACAAATCTTGCTGCTGTGATGGCACACTGTGGTTTTTCACCCAGTAGATAAGGGAGTTTATCAAAAATTGGGTTTGTTTTCGAATTCTTTGTAGATCTCTGTAATCTGAGGAAAATATGTGTCTCTAATATGGTCATACATTTGGCAGGAGGTTAGGAAGTGCAGCTCAGTTCCCACCTCATTTTGTGGGCAGTATGCACATAGCCTGTCTTCTCTTGAGAGCCAGGTCTGCCTACGGCGGCCTTTCTCAATAGCAAGGCTATGCTCACTGAGTCTGTACATAGTCAAAGCTTTCCTTAAGTTTGGGTCAGTCGCAGTGGTCAGGTATTCTGCCACTGTGTACTCTCTGTTTAGAGACAAATAACATTCTATTTTGCTCTGTTGTTTTGTTACTTTTTTCCAATGTGTCAAGTAATTCTCTTTTTGTTTTCTCATGATTTGGTTGGGTCTAATTGTGTTGTTGTTGTTGTCCTGGGGCTCTGTGGGGTCTGTTTGTGTTTGTGAACAGAGCCCCAGGACCAACATACTTAGGGGACTCTTCTCCAAGTTAATCTCTTTGAAGGTGATGGCTTTGTTATCGAAGGTTTGGGAATCGCTTCCTTTTAAGTGGTTATAGAATCTAACAGCTCTTTTCTGGATTTTGCTAGTTAGCAGGTATCGGCCTAATTCTGCTCCGCATGCATTATTTGGTGTTTTTCGTTGTACACAGAGGATATTTTTACAGAATTCTGCATGCAGTCTCAATTTGGTGTTTGCACCAGATCATCAGCAAACAGTAGACATTTGACATCAGATTCTAGTAGGGTGAGGCCGGGTGCTGCAGACTGTTCTAGTGCTCTCGCCAATTCGTTGATATATATATTGAAGAGGGTGGGGCTTAAACTGCATCCCTGTCTCACCCCACGGCCCTGTGGAAAGAAATGTGTGTGTTTTTTGCCCATTTTAACCGCACACTTGTTGTTTGTGTACATGGATTTTATAATGTCGTATGTTTTTCCCCCAACCCCACTTTCCATCAATTTGTATAGCATGCCAAATTGAGTCAAAAGCTTTTTTGAAATCAACAAAGCATGAGAAGACTTTGCCTTTGTTTTGGTTTGTTTGTTTGTCAATTAGGGTGTGCAGGGTGAATACGTGGTCTGTCGTACGGTAATTAGGTAAAAAGCCAATTTGACATTTGCTCAATACATTGTTTTCACTGAGGAAATGAACTAGTCTGCTGTTAATGATAATGCAGAGGATTTTCCCAAGATTGCTGTTGACGCATATCCCACGGTAGTTATTGGGGTCAAATTTGACTCCACTTTTGTGGATTGGGGTGATCAGTCCTTGGTTCCAAATATTGGGGAAGATGCCAGAGCTAAGGATGATGTTAAAGAGTTTAAGTATAGCCAATTGGAATTTGTGGTCTGTATATTTGATCATTTCATTGAGGATACCATCAACACCACAGGCCTTTTTGGGTTGGAGGGTTTGTATTTTGTCCTGTAGTTCATTCAATGTAATTGGAGAATCCAGTGGGTTCTGGTAGCCTTTAATAGTTGATTCTAAGATTTGTATTTGATCATGTATATTTTTTTGCTGTTTGTTCTTTGTTATAGGGCCAAAAAGATTGGAGAAGTGGTTTACCCATACATCTCCGTTTTGGATAGATAGCTCTTCGTGTTGTTGTTTGTTTAGTGTTTTCCAATTTTCCCAGAAGTGGTTAGAGTCTATGGATTCTTCAATTACATTGAGCTGATTTCTGACATGCTGTTCCTTCTTTTTCCATAGTGTATTTCTGTATTGTTTTAGTGATTCACCATAGTGAAGGCGTAGGCTCAGGTTTTCTGGGTCTCTATGTTTTTGGTTGGATAGGTTTCTCAATTTCTTTCTTAGGTTTTTGCATTCTTCATCAAACCATTTGTCACTGTTGTTACTTTTCTTCGGTTTTCTGTTAGAGATTTTTTGATTTGATAGGGAAGCTGTGAGGTCAAATATACTGATTAGGTTTTCTACTGCCAAGTTTACACCTTCACTATTACAGTGGAACGTTTTGTCCAGGAAGTTGTCTAAAAGAAATTGAATTTGTTGTTGCCTAATTGTTTTTTGGTAGGTTTCGACACTACTTTTCTTCCATCTGTAGCATTTCTTGATATTATTCAGTTCCTTTGGCTTTGATGCCTCATGATTGAGTATTGCTCTGTTCAAGTAGACTGTGATTTTGCTGTGGTCTGATAGGGGGGTCAGTGGACTGACTGTGAACGCTCTGAGAGACTCTGGGTTGAGGTCAGTGATAAAGTAGTCTACAGTACTACTGCCAAGAGATGAGCTATAGGTGTACCTACCTTAGGAGTCCCCTCGAAGCCTACCATTGACTATGTACATACCCAGTGTGCGACAGAGCTGCAGGAGTTGTGACCCGTTTTTGTTGGTAATGTTGTCGTAGTTGTGCCTAGGGGGGCATATGGGGGAGGGAATGCTGTCACCTCCAGGTAGGTTTTTGTCCCCTTGTGTGCTGAGGGTGTCAGGTTCTTGTCCAGTTCTTGCATTTAGGTCGCCATAGACTAGTACATGTCCCTGGGTCTGGAAATGATTGATTTCTCTCTCTCTCTCTCTCTCTCTCTCTCTCTCTCTCTCTCTCTCTCCACAGCAAATTAGCTAGTGTTTCTTTTTCAGTGTAACATTTCTAGTGTTGATTCAGGAGTGAAATTCACTGTGAAATTAACACTGAGTGGTGTAAAATAACCCCCAGTGTCGGTGTTAATATCCAGAGTTATTGTTTTACCTGTGGAGAGTAAAGCGGTCCCATCAAAACCACACCCATCATTATCATATTTCCCAGCATGCTCTACTGCAGGTTTATGTTTTAGGATTGTCTTTAATATCTGTGTTTTTGCATGTACTTTGATTGATTGATTAATCTTATGCTACACAAAGATAAATAACATACATTTTTCTAAACTAATCCAATAATTTAGTTAGATTGATTGCACCCATTACTGAGATGGTTGTTCCGGTTTAAATGGTTTCTGAATGCAGGTTAATAAAAATTCCAACTGTAGGATATCCTAACTCTGGCTGGATTCCAATAGGAATTACACATCACTTTTGCAAGCCAGCATAATGTGACTTGCAGGCCTGATGTGGCCTGTAAACCAGGAGTTTCCTAACGCCACTGTATTAGGGTAAAGTTGGACATCAACTAGACCAGTGGTTCCCAAAAACTTTTCCTTGGAGCCCCCCCTACTTGTATCTAAGAAAAGCTGAGCCCCCCCCCAAATAATAAAGTGATGCATTCCAAATCTTTATTGGCAAAAATTTACATCAATTATAGTTTTTCTTTCCTTTTCTCTTTGGTTTGCCCTGGTTATCTTTGTGTATAATCAACTGTAGGCCCATACACACACATTGTTACCAAAATAATAATAATAATGATTCATTATCAGCATAATAAGTGATTAACAGCACCTATATAGCTCTGTCCTAGATCTCCCTCAGACCAATCCTATATAGCTCTGTCCTAGATCTCCCTCAGACCAATCCATATAGCTCTGTCCTAGATCTCCCTCAGACCAATCCTATATAGCTCTGTCCTAGATCTCCCTCAGACCAATCCTATATAGCTCTGTCCTAGATCTCCCTCAGACCAATCCTATATAGCTCTGTCCTAGATCTCCCTCAGACCAATCCTATATAGCTCTGTCCTAGATCTCCCTCAGACCAATCCTATATAGCTCTGTCCTAGATCTCCCTCAGACCAATCCTATATAGCTCTGTCCTAGATCTCCCTCAGACCAATCCTATATAGCTCTGTCCTAGATCTCCCTCAGACCAATCCTATATAGCTCTGTCCTAGATCTCCCTCAGACCAATCCTATATAGCTCTGTCCTAGATCTCCCTCAGACCAATCCTATATAGCTCTGTCCTAGATCTCCCTCAGACCAATCCTATATAGCTCTGTCCTAGATCTATATATATACAGTATATATCTATATAGAAGGATATAAGGGTCCATCACCCATGATTCCTTTGATAAGTATTCGTCAACATCAGCAAAACGGGATTTAATTTCCTCCCGAAGCATGTTCATGTGCCTGGTAAACTCAGTGCGTAAAGACGCAGGCACATTGCCACCAGACTGTTTCATCAGCATTGGAGATTGTTGTAGCTCCCCTTTTGACATTTATCCAACTCTGTACTCCAGTTTCTGCACAAAAGCGTCGAGAGAGTCTTTGCACTGCATGACGTTTGATTCAGGACCCTGCATCCGCTTGTTTGTCTCATTGTAGAGAGTGAATGTATCCGCTAGGTATGCCGTTTTGATCCAAAACGCATCAATCAGCTGTTTGCACAGTGGTCGATTGTGATCTTGCAAGAATTCCTTAATTTATTCCTGCAGTTCCATAAAACGCACAAGCACTTGTCCACGTGACAACCAGCGTACCTCTGTGTGTAACAGCAGTGTTTGATGTGCTTCATCCTCACACAGCTGGGCAAACAGTCTCTTGTTAGTAGGGTGAGCCTTAATAAAGTTTACAACTTTAACAACAGTTGCCAGGGTGTTACTAAGGTCTTCCGAAAGTTTTTTACTGGCCAATGCTTGGCGATGTAGCATGCAGAGGAAAATTGCGCACCCCGGGGCTTTTTCCTTCAATCAACTGTTAAATCCCTTGTTTTTGCCCATCAACGCTGCAGCCCCATCAGTGCAGCATGCAACAATATTCTCGTAGGGCAGATTGTTGGATGAGAGATATGAGTCCATAGCTATACAAATATCTTGGCCTGTTGTTGTTTTGGCTAGATTGGTAGACATAAGAATGTCTTGTTTCAAGTCATCACCGTCAATATATTGTACATAAACGATGAGCACGGATTCGTCTGACACTGTTGTTGTTTCATCCAACTGAATGGCAAAGGGAACATTCCTAAGCTACTCGTGCAGCTGGTTTTGACAATCTCCAGCCATTTTATCAATTCTGTCTTTGACAGTGTTGTCAGAGAGTGGGACGGTTCTCACTTTATCCACCACCTGTGGGCCACAGCCTCTCTACAATTTTCAGGCAGGCGGGTTTGATTCGCTGCTCTCCAATATTGTGCGGCTTTTAGCCTTGGCAATTAATAGCGAACACTCAAATGACTTAGATGGGCCTTGGCATTGCAAGCATATGATTTTTAATAACATTTTAAAATGTATTAATTTTACAATTAAATTATAGTGGAATTTTTTTATGCATGTTTGACCTCAAAGTAAATGAGATCACGCGCACCCCCCGTGAACTCTGGTGTCCCCCTAAGGGGGCGCGGACCCCAGGTTGGGAACCACTGAACTAGACCAATAAGTAAGACGTTATGATATTCATAATGTATTGTCATAGAGTTTAAGTTGAATGATAACATTTGCCTAGAAACTCACTTGGTGAAAGCCACAGGCCTTTAAAATGGAAAAATTCAACAACCATGTCTCTGTCACTACCAAATACAGTCATGGATGGTAACTACAATTTACTCAAAAAGAAAAGGCACCCTGGGAAATATGCAAATTAGGCTTCACACCATATAGTGTTAAAACGACACCTAAAAATGATTTACTGTAACACTACAGGTGTTAATGTCTTACACTGAGAAAGTGTAACAGCGTCAGCACTAAGCAAAGGGAGTCCAGTTTATTCTAAATCAAGTGTTATGTTTTACACTGTAGGTGTTGCATATTACTCTAATAATTGAATAGGGACACTGCAACAGAGTTAAATCCTTAACACTGTCGAAAGTGTTATTTTAACACCAGTACAGTGGGACTCATATGTTCACTGAAAATAGTGTACATTCTACACATTTGATTTTGCAGTCTCTCTCTCTCTCTCTCTCTCTCTCTCTCTCTCTCTCTCTCTCTCTCTCTCTCTCTCTCTCTCTCTCTCTCTCTCTCTCTCTCTCTCTCTCTCGTGTTGTCACCTTCCCTCCCTTTCCACAGACATTTGGCCAACCAAAACAAAACTTTGCCCTCTCCCTACTCAAACTCCTTGTGTGTGTGTGTGTGTGTGTTTTTCTGTGTGTATGTGCAGTCGACGGCTTTCTCTACAGGCATTAGAAAAGGGACAATTGGAAACATGGCTGGCCAGCCCTGGCATTTGACAGCTGCCTATCTAGCTTGTATTTAACAACGATAGGCGTGGGCTATTATATAATTGTTGTTATACCAAGGCATTGTTGAATACTAATTTCTGATTGGCTTGAAGGGCATTCTAGAATGGACATTAAAACCAGATAACGGGCCAGTTGTAAAAGATATCGACACAATAAGCGCCTACACATGCAGACTGTACTTGCTACAAAGTTACAGAAAGCTAAACCAACAACCACACAAACCAAAATTGGATACATTGTAAATGCAGGTCCAACGAGATGAGTGATCAACATGAATTTCTCTGGTACCTTCTGTTGCAGTCATGACGCAAGTGGCACTATGCTGTCAAATCCTCCCATGTTTCTAGTTTGACCAGCTGTTTTCAGCAACTGATATTTTTTTATTTGGTTGTCATATTGGCAGGTTTGCTAGCAACAAACAATTTAGCTAGCTTCTAGCCTAATTCTCAGACGAGAAGGTAAACTTTTCTAGCTATGCCAGGCAAAATTGGGATTTATCAGCTCATTGTTATGGATGTATCCAAATGAATGTCAATAGGAAACAGCTACTTTGCTGTAATTCTGGCTGCAGAGGTCGTGACTGTGTTAGCCAAAGCAAGCTGGCTAGCTAGCAAGCAAGGGATAAGAACGTTGCCAGCGAGCATGGCAACGGAACATAAAGAACAAACGACTGGGTGGCGTCCATAAATATTAAACTAATGGAATGAACGACTGGGTGGCGTCCATAAATATTAAACTAATGGAATGAACGACTGGGTGGCGTCCATAAATATTAAACTAATGGAATGAACGACTGGGTGGCGTCCATAAATATTAAACTAATGGAATGAACGACTGGGTGGCGCCATAAATATTAAACTAATGGAATGAACGACTGGGTGGCGTCCATAAATATTAAACTAATGGAATGAACGACTGGGTGGCGTCCATAAATATTAAACTAATGGAATGAACGACTGGGTGGCGTCCATAAATATTAAACTAATGTAATGAACGACTGGGTGGCGTCCATAAATATTAAACTAATGGAATGAACGACTGGGTGGCGTCCATAAATATTAAACTAATGGAATGAACGACTGGGTGGCGTCCATAAATATTAAACTAATGGAATGAACGACTGGGTGGCATCCATAAATATTAAACTAATGGAATGAACGACTGGGTGGCGTCCATAAATATTAAACTAATGGAATGAACGACTGGGTGGCGTCCATAAATATTAAACTAATGGAATGAACGACTGGGTGGCGTCCCATAAATATTAAACTAATGGAATGAACGACTGGGTGGCATCCATAAATATTAAACTAATGGAATGAACGACTGGGTGGCGTCCATAAATATTAAACTAATGGAATGAACGACTGGGTGGCGTCCATAAATATTAAACTAATGGAATGAACGACTGGGTGGCGTCCATAAATATTAAACTAATGGAATGAACGACTGGGTGGCGTCCATAAATATTAAACTAATGGAATGAACGACTGGGTGGCGTCCATAAATATTAAACTAATGGAATGAACGACTGGGTGGCGTCCATAAATATGAAACTAATAGAATGAACGACTGGGTGGCGTCCATAAATATGAAACTAATGGAATGAACGACTGGGTGGCGTCCATAAATATTAAACTAATGGAATGAACGACTGGGTGGCGTCCATAAATATGAAACTAATGGAATGAACGACTGGGTGGCGTCCATAAATATTAAACTAATGGAATGAACGACTGGGTGGCGTCCATAAATATTAAACTAATGGAATGAACGACTGGGTGGCGTCCATAAATATTAAACTAATGGAATGAACGACTGGGTGGCGTCCATAAATATTAAACTAATGGAATGAACGACTGGGTGGCGCCCATAAATATTAAACTAATGGAATGAACGACTGGGTGGCGTCCATAAATATTAAACTAATGGAATGAACGACTGGGTGGCGTCCATAAATATTAAACTAATGGAAAGAACGACTGGGTGGCGTCCATAAATATTAAACTAATGGAATGAACGACTGGGTGGCGTCCATAAATATTAAACTAATGGAATGAACGACTGGGTGGCGTCCATAAATATTAAACTAATGGAATGAACGACTGGGTGGCGTCCATAAATATTAAACTAATGGAAAGAACGACTGGGTGGCGTCCATAAATATTAAACTAATGGAATGAACGACTGGGTGGCGACCATAAATATTAAACTAATGGAATGAACGACTGGGTGGCGTCCATAAATATTAAACTAATGGAATGAACGACTGGGTGGCGTCCATAAATATTAAACTAATGGAATGAACGACTGGGTGGCGTCCATAAATATTAAACTAATGGAATGAACGACTGGGTGGCGTCCATAAATATTAAACTAATGGAATGAACGACTGGGTGGCGTCCATAAATATCGAACTAATGGAACGAACGACTGGGTCGCGTCTCTAGCAACCAAAAGATGAGAAAGTATGAATGATCTTATTAAAAATGTAAATATAAACAAAAAAAGGATTTCTACTGGTAAATGTGTGCTTTCATATTGTTTCTTTGGCAACTGTGGTATAAGCAGGATAAACGCGTCCTTTCTGTACATTACCTTGGAAAAATGATCTCCGCAAAGGGAACGTCAGCGTTTATCCCTTACTTGTATTACAGTTCTATTATCATTACAGAAGTCCTAAGTCCTACAGTCCCAAATCATAAAGAATACTTCTAGTAGTCTAACATACACAAAGTACACAACACATTGGGTATATTTAACCAACAATCATAGTTGACTGTTCCTTTTTAAACATATACCTGGGCTACTGTAGGTAGTCTACTAGTACTGCAGTGTGTTGAGCGACACTGAGCCAACACAAACACAAAGCATGAGATTGTAGGGTCTTGATAAGACCTGCTTCCTCTCTCCCTCTCTCTCTTTCCCTCTCTCCCCTATCTCTCTCCCTCTCTTTTTACAGAGAACAAACACTATATGCCCTGCTACCTTCTCACGACAGGCAGAGGGAACACTGGAAAGCTCTCTCTCTCTCTCTCTCTCTCTCTCTCTCTCTCTCTCTTCTCTCTCTCTCTCTCTCTCTCTCTCTCTCTCTCTCTCTCTCTCTCTCTCTCTCTCTCTCTCTCTCTGAAATGGAATTTGTGGCCAAAATAAAGCCAGTCTCTTTCTCTGATTATATGCATGTGCGTGTGTGACAAGCGTCTAGCTCTATACCGTGACAAGCAGTGTTTTAATCCACTTGGCATTCAAATGTGTGTTGAATATATTAGACTAACAGGTACTGTATCACCACAGTGTGGGAAATATCACAGCATGCACACACACAGTGTTGTGTGTCAGGGTATAGATGTTGTGTGTGTGTGTGTGTGTGTGTGTGTGTGTGTGTGTGTGTGTGTGTGTGTGTGTGTGTGTGTGTGTATCCTGTTGGATATTTATTGTTCATGTAGCACCCAGTTGACTGTCTGTCTCCACTAGTCATGTCGTTTTCTTTTCACTACAATAATACCCAGAATTCCAACAACAAATACTTCAGCATGCTTTTCCCTTCCTCAGTCTGTTGCCTCTAATTTCAAAATCAAAGTATAGTAGGTCTATGTAGAATGTATACACACACACACACACACACACACACACACACACACACACACACACACACACACACACGTCTAGTCCTGGACAGCATTTCCGTAAACAGGAAGGTCTTCTATATAGTAAACCTTTCAGCTGTCAGTCAGGAAGTGAAATTACCAACTATTTATTACCAACTATAAATTACCATGGGAAAAACACAACTAGAGACGGGAAGGAGAGATAGTGTGTGTGTGTGTGTGGACGGGGTACAGTCTGCAGTGCGACTGTGAGCTTAGACAGAGTGGCTGCATCCCAAATGGCACCCTATTCACTATATAGTGCACTACTTTTGACCAGATCCCTATGTGCCCTGGTCAAAAGTAGTGCACTATATAGTGAATAGGGTGCCATTTGGGATGTAGCGAGACAGGCAGACAGGCGGATAGGCGAACAGACGGGCAGACAGACAGACAGGCTCGGTTCTATTTGTGATGCTTGACGCGTTGCAAGTTCCGCCTCTCCCCATCTCCTCATTGGTTTTTAGGAGCATATACCCACGTGGGTGATTGAAAGATGAACTGAGGTCCATACTCCAGTCCAGTTGGTGGTGGTAATGCACCTTAAAGTTAGTTGCCAACTGCCATAATAAAGTCCAAAGAAGAAGAAGAAGCCTGAAGGAGGAGAGAACTAGAAACTAACTCTGTTTACCCTTTTATCTGTGGATTAAATGTCGGAGTAGAGGACCTTGTGCATTTCAGGTAAAATAAGATCCCAATGTTTACATCCCAGGACAAATTAACTAGCAACAGCAAGCTAGCTAGCTAAATTGCCATGAATTTTTTATGCTTTTCGACCTGTCCCCAAATTAATATAGTTGGTTCAGAGTTCGTTTTGATATTTCAACCTGCGTGTCCTGATCACGTCTCGTGTGGATGGACAAAATCAAAATGCGCGCGTGCCCGGTCTAGTCAGCATGTAATTGTAACCGTAAAACTAAACCTAACCCCTAAGCTTAAAATAGCCTTTGTCTTCATGGGGACGTGGGAAATGTCCCTACGAGGGATATTTTTCATTGTTTTACTATCCTTGTGGGGACCTTTGGGGATTTTAGGTCTCCACAAGGATAGAAGAACCAACCAACACACACACACACACACACACACACACACACACACACACACACATGCGGTGTAGAGACACTGACACACACATCAGTGTATCAGTGTTTTGAAGTAGGAAGAGTAGCTGCTGCCTCTGCAAAAGTAATAACATTGATCCAGATGTCAGAACAGAACAGACAGTTTGACTGCTGCTAACGCTTCAAAGACTTTATCTCCACGGCAACACTCTACACTTCAGTTAAGTCTACTACTGGGAATTAGTAGGAAGTACACACTACTGCACTAGGAAATATACACTACTGCATGAAGTACACGCTCCACTTTACTGTCTATACTACTACTACACTAAGAAGTACACACTACTGCATTTAGAAGGACACACGTCGGCACTACAAAGTCCACACTATGAAGTACACACCACAGCAGAAGTACAAGGTGGGTCTTAATAGCTATTCCTTTGAAGTGTAGTATAGTAGTGTACACTGTAGAGGTGGATGGGATGGAATGTACTCTTTCTATCATGTGTTGAAGACAACGATAACATGGCTGTATATGATGTGTGTATCTTTAAATCACATAATGAAATTACAGTGAATCAATCAATGGTTCCTTGTGGCTAATGCTAACTGGAGCTCCAGCGCTACAGGGGGCTGCCTGCCTGATGTCATCCCAGCAAGGGGGCTCGATGTGGGGCAGGGGGCTGTAACGTGGCTGGGTGTGTGGTGTTAGAAAGGGGAGGGGGGGTATGGTGTGTGTGTGTCTTTGCGTGTGTATAGTGTTTTGCATTAGCAGTCTGCCCAGAGTCTGTGTGTGTGCATGTGTGTGTGTGTGTGTGTGTGTGTGTGTGTGTGTTCTAGCCAGATT
>NC_059230.1:1627010-1632010 GCF_020615455.1 Coregonus clupeaformis
CATGTGCTAACCAGCTGGCAAGTGTCTTTACTGACATTTTCAACCTCTCCCTGACCCAGTCTGTAATAGCTACATGTTTCAAGCAGACCACCATAGTCCCTGTGCCCAAGGAAACTAAGGTAACCTGCCTAAATGACTACCAACCCGTAGCCCTCACGTCTGTAGCCATGAAGTGCTTTGAAAGGCTGGTCATGGCTCACATCAACACCATCATCCCGGAAACCCTAGACCCACTCCAATTCGCATACTGCCCCAACAAATCCACAGGTGACACAATCTCAATCGCAATCATTGACTACAGCTCAGCATTCAACATCATAGTGCCCTAAAAGCTCATCACTAAGCTAAGGACCCTGGGACTAAACACTCCCTCTGCAAATGGATCCTGGACTTCCTGACGGGCCGCCCCCAGGTGGTGAGGGTAGGCAACAACACATCTGCCACGCTGATCCTCAACACTGGGGCCCCTCAGGGGTGCGTGGTTAGTCCCCTCCTATACTCCCTGTTCACCCACGACTGTGTGGCCAAGCAAGACTCCAACACCATCATTAAGTTTGCTGACGACACAACAGTATTAGGCCTGATCACTGGCAACGATGAGACAGCCTATAGGGAGGAGGTCAGAGACCTGGCAGTGTGGTGCCAGGACAACAACCTCTCCCTCAACGTGAGCAAGACAAAGGAGATGATCCTGGACTATAGGAAAAGGAGGGCCAAACACGCCCCGATTCACATCGACGGGGCTGTAGTGGAGCAGGTCGAGAGTTTCCTTGGTGTCCACATCACCAACAAACTATCATGGTCCAAACACACCTAGAAAGTTGTGAAGAGGGTATGACAACGCCTATTCCCCCTCAGGAGACTGAAAATATTTGGCATGGGTCCTCAGATCCTCAAAAAGTTCTACAGCTGCACCATCGAGAGCATCCTGACTGGTTGCATCACCACCTGGTATGGCAACTGCTCGGCCTCCGACCGCAAGGCACTACAGAGGGTAGTGCGTACGGCCCAGTACATCACTGGGGCCAAACTTCCTGCCATCCAGGACCTATATACTAGGCGGTGTCAGAGGAAGGCCCTAAAAATTGTCAAAGACTCCAGCCACCCTAGTCATAGACTGTTCTCTCTGCTACCGCACGGCAAGCGGTACCGGAGCGCCAAGTCTAGGTCCAAAAGGCTCCTTAACAGCATCTACCCCCAAGCCACAATTAATAAAACTATTTGTCCTGCTGCTACTCACTGTTTATTATCTATGCATAGTCACTTTACCTCTACCTACATGTACAAATTACCTCGACTAACCTGTACCCCCGCACATTGACTCTGTACCGGTACCCCCTGTATATAGCCTCGCTATTAGCCTACTTTAGTTTATTTAGTTAATATTTTCTTAACTCTATTTTCTTAAAACTGGATTGTTGGTTAAGGGCTTGTAAGTAAGCATTTCACTTTAAGGTCTACACCTGTTGTATTCGGCGCATGTGACAAATACAATTTGATTTGACACACACATACACACACACACACACTGTACATACACACACACACATACAAACACACACACACACATACACACTCTTAAGACTGTCTGTCGTGCTGCGTTTTAAGTGTGTGTAGAGGCACTCAGTCCTTGTTGTTCCAGTGTGAAGCTATTAGAGGAACAACTATTCATTATTTATACTCAATTTAGACAAGTCATTACAGAGAGAGAACTGTGTGTGTCTGTGCGTGATTGCTTGCATGTGTACATGTGTGCAAGCATCTGCATGTGTGTGTGTGTGTGTGTGTGTGTGTGTGTGTGTGTGTGTGTGTGTGTGTGTGTGTGTGTGTGTGTGTGTGTGTGTGTGTGTGTGACGTGCTGCACTATGTGTCTGTAAACAGCAGCGGTTAGTCTGTCCCTGTTGCCTGTCACCCAGTCATTATAGACCTCTACATTATTTATACACCTCCCTCTATCCTCTCCTCCCTCTCTCTCTCTGTCCCCCCACTCCCTCTATCCTCTCCTCTCTCTGTCCCCCCACTCCCTCTATCCTCTCCTCCCTCTCTCTGTCCCCCCACTCCCTCTATCCTCTCCTCTCTCTCTCTCTGTCCCCCCACTCCCTCTATCCTCTCCTCCCTCTCTCTGTCCCCCCCACTGCCTCTATCCTCTCCTCCCTCTCTCTCTCTCTGTCCCCCACTCCCTCTATCCTCTCCTCTCTCTCTCTCTGTCCCCCCACTCCCTCTATCCTCTCCTCCCTCTCTCTGTCCCCCCACTGCCTCTATCCTCTCCTCTCTCTCTCTCTGTCCCCCCACTCCCTCTACCCTCTCCTCTCTCCCTCTCTGTCCCCCACTCCCTCTATCCTCTCCTCTCTCTCTCTGTCCCCCCACTCCCTCTATCCTCTCCTCCCTCTCTCTCTCTGTCCCCCACTGCCTCTATCCTCTCCTCTCTCTCTCTGTCCCCCCACTCCTCTATCCTCTCCTCTCTCTCTCTGTCCCCCCACTCCCTCTATCCTCTCCTCCCTCTCTCCGTCCCCCCACTCCCTCTATCCTCTCCTCTCTCTCTCTCTGTCCCCCCCACTCCTTCTATCCTCTCCTCCCTCTCTCTGTCCCCCCACTCCCTCTATCCTCTCCTCTCTCTCTCTCTGTCCCCCACTCCTTCTATCCTCTCCTCCCTCTCTCTGTCCCCCACTCCCTCTATCCTCTCCTCTCTCTCTCTCTGTCCCCCCCACTCCTTCTATCCTCTCCTCCCTCTCTCTGTCCCCCCACTCCCTCTATCCTCTCCTCTCTCTCTCTCTGTCCCCCCACTCCTTCTATCCTCTCCTCCCTCTCTCTGTCCCCCCACTCCCTCTATCCTCTCCTCTCTCTCTCTCTGTCCCCCCACTCCTTCTATCCTCTCCTCCCTCTCTCTGTCCCCCCACTCCCTCTATCCTCTCCTCCCTCTCTCTCTGTCCCCCCACTCCCTCTATCCTCTCCTCCCTCTCTCTCTCTCTGTCCCCCCACTCCCTCTATCCTCTCCTCCCTCTCTCCTTCTCTCCCCTATTGCTATCTGCACTCTTCTCTCCAGCCACCTTTCTTTCACAAACCCTCTTCTCCATCTTTCTAGTCTTCTCTTCCTTTTTTCTCTCCCTCACTCTCTTAGCTTCCTCCATCTCACCCACCCTCTCTTCCTCTCTCTCTCTTCTCTCCTCAGTGTGATCTGGAGAGCTTCCAAGCAGCCTGCTGTCAGAGGGAATAAGTCTGATGCTCCAATTGTAACACACACACACACACGGTTGGCTCTAACAGAACATAATGCTATTACTGAGAGTGCTACATTGTGTCAACTACAGCTGCTCTATAAGAGAACAGAGAGAGAGAGAGAGAGAGAGAGAGAGAGAGAGAGAGAGAGAGAGAGATTGTGTCTGGTAAACTGCCTCCAAAGATCTCTTTAAATGTAACAGTCACTCTGCCAGTGAGTTGACTAATGCATACTGTCATAGTCTGGTCTCTGAAGGTGGGAATACACAACTGTCCAGCTACCCTACGAGAGAGAGAGAGAGAGAGAGAGAGAGAGAGAGAGAGAGAGAGAGAGAGAGAGAGAGAGAGAGAGAGAGAGAGAGAGAGAGAGAGAGAGAGAGAGAGAGAGAGAGAGAGAGAGAGAGAGAGAGAGAGAGAGAGAGAGAGAGAGAGAGAGAGAGAGAGAGAGAGAGAGAGAGAGAGAGAGAGAGAGAGAGAGAGAGAGAGAGAGAGAGAGAGATAGATAGATAGATAGATAGATAGATAGATAGATAGATAGATAGATAGATAGATAGATAGATAGATAGATAGATAGATAGATAGTGAATGTCATGTTGTCAGCCTAAAGCCCTGATGTGCTGTAAGGTTGTCTGTCTGATGTATAGTAGTGTTGCTAGTGATGTTGTATTGCTGTTGTAGACTAGTTGACCTTGGTGTGTGTGTGTGTGTGTATGTGTGTGTGTGTTCCAAGGCTCTCTCTGTCAGCAGTGATGGAGAGAGACCTTGGAGTTTCACTGGCATCTCTTCTGCAAGGTTAGCAACCCCCCTCCTCACACACACACACACACACACACACACACACACACACACACACACACACACACACACACACACACACACACACACACACACACACACACACTTCTAACAGCCACCCTCTGCCCTTTGGCTACCGTAGACACCACATCACATGCTAATCTCCCTCCCTCTTCCCCTGCTCTGTTTCTCTATCAGTTTCTCCCCCTGCTCTTTCTCTCTCAGTTTCTCCCTCCCTCTCCCCCTGCTCTGTTTCTCTCTCAGTATCTCTCCCCCTCCCTCTCTCTCTCCCTCCCTCCCTCTCTCCCCTCTCCCCCTCCCTCTCTCCCCCTCCCTCTCTCTCTCCCTCCCTCCCTCTCTCCCCAGCCATGCCAGAGAACAAACAATGTGTTTATGGTCTAGCTTCTAATCATGTGATGTTGTTGTTGTTGTTGTTGTTGTTTATAGCCAGATACTGATTGCTCTATGGACACACACACACACACACATCAAGCGTGCACATACACGCAAAGCAGCGGCGTACACACACAGGCGTACACACACACACACACAGTGGTGGTTATTAAATTGATGTGGATTACGGGGAAAGAAGGTGAAAGCAGGACATTAAACTGACACATGGTGGACACACACACATTGAGTATTTCTGGACAGAAATTACTTTACATAACTTGATCTATCAGACAGTCAACAATGACAGGCTTTAAAACAGCAGGACATGTACAGGACAGCCTTATTCAACTCCATTGGATCAATCCAGTGTACTGTAGGTTAGAGTCTAGTATCTTAGCGTGTAGTAATTAATCTTGAACCTGGGGCTGGGCTGGGTTACACAGACACACTGTTAATTCAACTTCCTAACCTCAGTATTTTGTTTTTGTCTTGTCTTGTCTTGTCCTGTCCTGTCTTGTCCTGTCCTGTCCTGTCCTGCCTTGTCCTGTCTTGTCCTGTCCTGTCTTGTCCTGTCTTGTCCTGTCCTACCTTGTCCT
>NC_059230.1:1642010-1704510 GCF_020615455.1 Coregonus clupeaformis
GTTTCGTGTGTGTGTGTCTGTGAGCGTGTTTCGTGTGTGTGTGTCTGTGAGCAGGTTTCGTGTGTGTGTGTGTGTCTGTGTGTCTGTGAGCGTGTTTCGTGTGTGTGTGTCTGTGAGCGTGTTTCGTGTGTGTGTGTCTGTGAGCAGGTTTCGTGTGTGTGTGTGTGTCTGTGTGTCTGTGAGCGTGTTTCGTGTGTGTGTGTGTCTGTGAGCATGTTTCGTGTGTGTGTGTCTGTGAGCAGGTTTCGTGTGTGTGTGTGTGTCTGTGTGTCTGTGAGCGTGTTTCGGTGTGTGTGTGTCTGTGAGCAGGTTTCGTGTGTGTGTGTGTCTGTGTGTCTGTGAGCGTGTTTCGTGTGTGTGTGTGTCTGTGAGCGTGTTTCGTGTGTGTGTGTCTGTGAGCAGGTTTCGTGTGTGTGTGTGTCTGTGTGTCTGTGAGCGTGTTTCGTGTGTGTGTGTGTCTGTGAGCGTGTTTCATGTGTGTGTGTCTGTGAGCAGGTTTCATGTGTGTGTACATGCTACAATGTGGATGACTGAGGGTCTAAGATGTTTTCTATGATGTAGGAATTCACACCGAAATTGCAATATTGACATGTGCAATATCCATATCGCAAGAGCTCCATATCGCAAGAGATCCATATCGCAAGAAATCCATATTGCAAGAGCTCCATATCGCAGGAGATCCATATCGCAAGAGCTCCATATCGCAGGAGATCCATATCGCATGCAATATTTAGAAACGCTACTCAGCCTTGTGTAACGTCTGTTAGGTCAAATGCAATCAACAGATTGCTCCCAAGTATTCTGATATATCGCAAGTCAAATCACAATCGCAATATTTAGTTATTGATTTTTCTGCAGTTAGTTTTGCCTGTATTGTGCCTAGCTACTGTCATGTGGGAGTCCATTTCCTGGAAAAGGCCCTGTGGTGTGTCTAAGTGTTTAAGTTGTGTTTTTAGCGTGTGTTTGTGTGTGTTGCTTAAGACAAATGCGAGTGTGTGCATACAGTTGAAGTCGGAAGTTTACATACACCTTAGCCAAATACATTTAAACTCAGTTTTTTCACAATTCCTGACATTTAATCCTAGTAAAAATTCCCTGTCTTAGGTCAGTTAGGATCACCACTTTATTTTAAGAATGTGAAATGTCAGAATAATAGTAGAGAGAATGATTTATTTCAGCTTTTATTTCTTTCATCACATTCCCAGTGGGTCAGAAGTTTACATGCACTCAATTAGTATCTGGTAGCATTGCCTTTAAATTGTTTAACTTCGGTCAAATGTTTCGGGTAGCCTTCCACAAACTTCCCACAATAAGTTGGCCGAATTTTGGCCCATTCCTCCTGACAGAGCTGGTGTAACTGAGTCAGGTTTGTAGGCCTCCTTGCTCGCACACGCTTTTTCAGTTCTGCCCACACATTTTCTATAGGATTGAGGTCAGGGCTTTGTGATGGCCACTCCAATACCTTGACTTTGTTGTCCTTAAGCCATTTTGCCACAACTTTGGAAGTATGGTTGGGGTCATTGTCCATTTGGAAGACCCATTTGCGACCAATCTTTAACTTCCTGACTGATATCTTGAGATGTTGCTTCAACATATCCACATAATTTTCCTTCCTCATGATGCCATCTATTTTGTGAAGTGCACCAGTCCCTCCTGCAGCAAAGCACCCCCACAGCATGATACTGCCACCCCCGTGCTTCACGGTTGGGATGGTATTCTTCGGCTTGCAAGCGTCCCCTTTTTCCTCCAAACATAACGATGGTCATTATGGCCAAACAGTTATATTTTTGTTTCATCAGACCAGAGGACATTTCTCCAAAAAGTACGATCTTTGTCCCCATGTGCAGTGCAAACCGTAGTCTGGCTTTTTAATGGTGGTTTTGGAGCAGTGGCTTCTTCCTTGCTGAGCGGCATTTCAGGTTATGTCGATACAGGTCTTGTTTTACTGTGGATATAGATACTTTTGTACCCGTTTCCTCCAGCATCTTCACAAGGTCCTTTGCTGTTGTTCTGGGATTGATTTGCACTTTTCGCACCAAAGTACGTTAATCTCTGAGCGGTATGACAGCTGCGTGGTCCCATGGTGTTTATACTTGCATACCATTGTTTGTACAAATGAACGTGGTACCTTCAGGCGTTTGGAAATTGCTCCCAAGGATGAACCAGACTTGTGGAGGTCTACAATTCTGTTTCTGAGGTCTTGGCTGATTTCTTTAGATTTTCTGATGATGTCAAGCAAAGAGGCACTGTTTGAATGTAGGCCTTGAAATACATCCACAGGTACTCCTCCAATTGACTCAAATTATGTCAATTAGCCTATCAGAAGCTTCTAAAGCCATGACATCATTTTCTGGAATTTTCCAAGCTGTTTAAAGGCACAGTCAACTTAGTGTATGTAAACTTCTGACCCACTGGAATTGTGATACAGTGAATTAGAAGTGAAATAATCTGTCTGTAAACAATTGTTGGAAAAATTACTCGTGTCATGCACAAAGTAGATGTCCTAACCGACTTGCCAAAACTATAGTTTGTTAACAAGAAATTTGTGGAGTGGTTGAAAAACAAGTTTTAATGACACCAACCTAAGTTTATGTAAACTTCCGACTTCAAGTGTACGTGTGTACCGATGTCGATTCTTAATTTGACCAGTTTCCACAGCAGGAAAATAATCCTTATGTGGATTATAATTAATGGACATTTTTGTAGGGGTTTATACATTTTTAGTTAGGGGAAATCAAGTCTGATATTTTAAAGAGGAATTTACAAACTTTAGAAGCCTTTTTAAACCTTAAATACACTATAAGATTGCATTTCCTGCAACAACAGGGTGATGAAATAAAAAATCCTACATCTATACGTGTGTGTGTGTGTGTGTGTGTCTGTGTTTGTGTGTGTATCCTTGTGGGGACCTAAAATCCCCAAAAGTCCCCACAAGGATAGTAAAACAAGGAAAATTCTCCCTCGTGTGGACATTTCCCACGTCCCCATGAGGACAAAGGCTATTTTAAGATTAGGGGTTATGTTTAGGGTTAGGGTTACAATTAGGGATAGGGTTACAATTATTAGGGTAAGGGTAAGGGGTTAGTGGTGAGGTTTAGGGTTAGGGTTAGGAGTTAGATTTAGGGTTTGGGTTTGGGTTACAGGTTAAGGTTAGGTTTAGGGTTAAGGTTAGGGTTAGGTTTAGGGTTAGGGATTTAGGAATCGTGACTTGATAGTAAGTAGGGGACTAACAATAGTCTGGAATAGGGCTCTTCTATCCATGTACATTAAACACATGATGGAGAACACGGCTGAAGTGTGTGTTTTCTGCGTTCCAAATGGAACCCTATTCACTATATAGTGCAGTACTATTGTGTATGGGCCCCAGTCAAAAGAAGTGGGTGTCATTTGAGACAGTCAGTATCTCACTAGAGGGTGTTCTTCTACACTCCCCCCACCTCACACAGTCCCCCTCTTCCCTCACACAGTCCCCCTCTTCCCTCACACAGTCCCCCTCTTCCCTCACACAGTCCCCTCTTCCCTCACACAGTCCCCCTCTTCCCTCACACAGTCCCCTCTCCCCTCACACAGTCCCCCTCTTCCCTCACACAGTCCCCCTCTCCCCTCACACAGTCCCCCTCTTCCCTCACACAGTCCCCCTCTTCCCTCACACAGTCTCCCTCTTCCCTCACACAGTCCCCCTCCTCCCTCACACAGTTCCCCTCTTCCCTCACACAGTCCCCTCCTCCCTCACACAGTCCCCCTCTTCCCTCACACAGTCCCCCTCCTCCCTCACACAGTCCCCCTCTTCCCTCACACAGTCCCCCTCTTCCCTCACACAGTCCCCCTCCTCCCTCACACAGTCCCCCTCCAGTTACCACTACTCCCCACCTCTCCTGTCCTCTCTCCCCCATACACTCCCCCTCACCACTACTCCCCACCTCTCCTGTCCTCTCTCCCTCCCCCTACACTCCCCCCTCACCACCTCTCCTGTCCTCTCTCTCTCCCCCCTTCACTCCCCCCTCACCACTACTCCCCCACCTCTCCTGTCCTCTCTCTCTCCCCCTTCACTCCCCCCTCACCACTACTCCCCACCTCTCCTGTCCTCTCTCTCTCCCCCCTTCACTCCCCCCTCACCACTACTCCCCACCTCTCCTGTCCTCTCTCCCTCCCCCTACACTCCCCCCCTCACCACTACTCCCCACCTCTCCTGTCCTCTCTCCCCCATACACTCCCCCCTTCACCACTACTCCCCACCTCTCCTGTCCTCTCTCCCCCATACACTCCCCCCTCACCACTACTCCCCACCTCTCCTGTCCTCTCTCTCTTCCCCTACACTCCCCCCTCACCACTACTCCCCACCTCTCCTGTCCTCTCTCCCCCATACACTCCCCCCTCACCACTACTCCCCACCTCTCCTGTCCTCTCTCCCTCCCCCTACACTCCCCCTCACCACTACTCCCCACCTCTCCTGTCCTCTCTCCCCCATACACTCCCCCCTCACCACTACTCCCCACCTCTCCTGTCCTCTCTCTCTCCCCCCTACACTCCCCCCTCACCACTACTCCCCACCTCTCCTGTCCTCTCTCCCCCATACACTCCCCCCTTCACCACTACTCCCCACCTCTCCTGTCCTCTCTTCCCCATACACTCCCCCTCACCACTACTCCCCACCTCTCCTGTCCTCTCTCTCTTCCCCCTTCACTCCCCCTCACCACTACTCCCCACCTCTCCTGTCCTCTCTCCCCCCATACACTCCCCCTTCACCACTACTCCCCACCTCTCCTGTCCTCTCTCCCCCCATACACTCCCCCCTCACCACTACTCCCCACCTCTCCTGTCCTCTCTCTCTCCCCCTACACTCCCCCCTCACCACTACTCCCCACCTCTCCTGTCCTCTCTCCCTCCCCCTACACTCCCCCAGATACGCACACACACACACACACACACACAGACAGACACAGCCACACACACATACACACACACACGGAAACACACGGAAACACACACACACAAAGACATATACTGTTCAGCACTACGGTTCTTTCTTTAATAAGCTTTGTGGAGCGGGTCGAGAGCTTCAAGTTCCTTGGCGTCCACATCACTAAGGACTTAACAAACACACCAGCACAGTCGTGAAGAGGGCACAGCAGCACCTCTTCCCCCTCAGGAGGCTGGTCTACAGCTGCACAATTGAGAGAATCTTGACTGGCTGCATCACCGCAAATGCACCGCCCTTGACCGCAAAACGCTACAGAGGGTGGTGCGTACAGCCCAGTACATCACTGGTGCCAAGCTTCCTGCCATCCAGGACCTCTATACCAGGCGGTGTCTGAGGAAGGCCCGAAAAATTGCCAAAGACTCCAGGCACCCAAGTCATAGACTGTTCACTCTGCTACCATCCGGCAAACGGTACCGTAGCAATCGGCTCTCGGATCAACAGGCTCTGAGACAGATTCTATCCCCAAGCCATAAGACTGCTAAATAGCCTGACTTCTAAATAGTCAATTAATGGTACCCAAACTATCTGCACTAACTCCATCTTGCACTGACCCTACACACACTCACTAGACTATATATACAAACCATATACACACTCACTCACACACACTACATTGACACTCCCACACAAAACCCACACACATTCACATACACTACATACGCATACGCACACACACACATAACACACACATGCAGACCGACACAACACAAACACACATGCATACACATTACACACACACACGCACACACTTTAACTCTCATCATGTGCTGCTGCTACTCTGTTCTTTATTTTACCCTTATTATTATCTATCCTGATGCCTAGTCACTTTACCCTGCCTTCATGTACATATCTACCTCAAATACCTTATTATTATCTATCCTGATGCCTAGTCACTTTACCCTGCCTTCATGTACATATCTACCTCAAATACCGTATTATTATCTATCCTGATGCCTAGTCACTTTACCCTGCCTTCATGTACATATCTACCTCAAATACCTTATTATTATCTATCCTGATGCCTAGTCACTTTACCCAGCCTTCATGTACATATCTACCTCAAATACCTTATTATTATCTATCCTGATGCCTAGTCACTTTACCCTGCCTTCATGTACATATCTACCTCAAATACCTTATTATTATCTATCCTGATGCCTAGTCACTTTACCCTGCCTTCATGTAGATATCTATCTCAAATACCTTATTATTATCTATCCTGATGCCTAGTCACTTTACCCTGCCTTCATGTACATATCTACCTCAAATACCTTATTATTATCTATCCTGATGCCTAGTCACTTTACCCTGCCTTCATGTACATATCTATCTCAAATACCTTATTATTATCTATCCTGATGCCTAGTCACTTTACCCTGCCTTCATGTACATATCTACCTCAAATACCTTATTATTATCTATCCTGATGCCTAGTCACTTTACCCTGCCTTCATGTACATATCTATCTCAAATACCTTATTATTATCTATCCTGATGCCTAGTCACTTTACCCTGCCTTCATGTACATATCTACCTCAAATACCTCGTACCTCTCTCTGCTCATTGATCTTGTACTGGTACTTCCTGTACATAGCCCCATTCTTATATTTTATTCCTCTTGTGACTGACATGTTATTAGTGTAAAGTATAACCAGTAGAATCAGCCAATCTCTCACCGCTTTACAGTATGGCCCAATGACCACTACATGCCATGTAACGTTTAGACCTCCACAAAATACTGCAACCAGGAAGTATAGCCAGCCAATCACCACTTTACATACTGCAACCAGGAAGTAGAACCAGCCAATCGCCTCTCAACGTACTGCAACCACGAAGAAGAATCAGACAATCATGACTCACCTCTCTACAGTGCTGTGGCCCTCCCAAGGCTCCTGCTGCAGCCTGTTGCATCGCTGCCATCTGCTGCATCCTCTGCTGTAGTAAATGGGCGTGGTTCGCTGCTACAGATGCTGCTGTTCCGGCAGCACCCCCATGCTGCATTCCCCGATAACCTGCCATGGAGTTGGGGGGTCCTTGTCCAGGCGGTCCCCCTCCCCCCATCTTCTGCTGCTGTCCACCTTGGTGGTCCGGGTTGGGATCAAAGTGGCGAAGGGGTTTGGTGTTAGTGAAGGAGTATGGGGGTTCTTGGTGGGGTACACCGCCACCACCGCCTGGTTTGGACATGGACGGGTGTTGTCCCAGCTGGGCGTTAGTCTGTAGCTGCTGTGTGTTCGACTGTTGCTGTTGTTGTTGTTGTTGTTGTTGCATGAGTAGCTTGAGGCTGCTGGGTTGACCTGCAGTCATGGCTTTGTAGAGCTGGCTAGACATATTGTTGTTGGGTCCCGACCCGTTCTGGGTGCTGTATGGATGTGGATGTTGGGTTTGGGGTTGGTTCTGGGGTTGAGGTTGAGGCTGGGGTTGAAGCAACGGACTAACATGGGGCTTGTCCGTCCTGTAGGGGGGCGAGGGCCTTGTGGCACCCGGTGTCGGTGCACCTCCGCTGGGCATGTAGCTGGCCTGGGACCCCTGGATGTTGGATGAAGTGCTGGATGTGGTGGTGGTTCCTCCAGGTAGGAGGGTACTTTGTGGGCTGAAGGGGGGTTGGGTGATAGCCGGACTGCCTAGCTTCTCTGGGTGGTAGGGTGGTGAAGGACCAGCGGATGGGAGACTCAGCGATCCCTGAGGGCTCTGGATGCTTCCAGCCGGGCTGAATGGTTGCTGGTGGAGCGGGGAGGAGTTGGGGAGGTTGGGCAGTTTCTGCCCACCCCAGGGTGAGCCTTGCTGGGATAGAGGAGGCATAGAGGCCTGGGTCTGGTTCTGGGACTGGTTCTGTGGGATAGGGGTGTTGGAGGAATGGTGTTTGTTGGAGTTGGACGCCATTTGCTGGAGCTGTTGGGCTCGCGATACTTCGTGCCACGTGGAACCGGGTCGAGACGAGAGGGCGGCTGAGAGCATTGGAGAACGAGCTTGATTCTGGGATGAAGAGGAGGAAGAGGAGTGATGAGGGGAGGCCGAGAGGGGTGAGGGGACCGGTTTGGAGGGGTGGGGGATGGAGTAGGGAGCTCCAGCTGGACTCGGGCCTACTTGGGGAGACCCGGCCTGGGGGAAGCCTGGGGAACGGGTGAGGTGGCTCTCCAGGTGAGAGGTGGGTCTCTGGGGGGAGCGTTTGGGCGAGTGTGGGTGGATATACCCTGGCCCAGGCCCTTGATTCTGATTCTGTTCCTCTTTACTCCCCAGTATCTTGTCAAGATCTAACTCCGTCAACGACGGATCCGGGTTCTTAGTCAGTTCATCCAGAATATCTTGCAGCTCCTGCTCAACCGATGGGGCCGACAAGGAGCTTCCATTGGGGTGAAAATGTCCTCCACCTCCCCCTCCTCCACCACCACTCCCAGACCCTGGACTCACCTTAGGGGGCATGGAGTAAGGCGACCCCAGGCCGGAGTTACCGTTCCCCAGCCTGTTACCTTCCAGTGACCCCTGACTTCCAGGTCCTCCATGACCTCCAGAACTCAGTCCTCCACAGTAAGGACTCTGCTGGAAGCTGCTACCAATGGCGAGGGTCACATCCTCCAGGCGGAGTCGCTTGGCGGGCGCCCCGGGAACATGGGTCATGGAGGTACCGTAGGAGGTACCATTCAGACCCAGACCTGAACCGGGGACAAGATTGGGGATGTTACTGGGCCCTTGGCCCTGCCGTAAACCTCCCTGGTAGGCCCCCTCGGTCACAGTCAGCCTCCTCTTCAGTGATCCAGACAGCTGGAGGGAGAAGAGAGAAGGTGAGTATCACAGAGAACTACCCAACAGAATTGACTACCAGCACCATCAGACACTAATGAATAAACACACTCTGCAGAGGGACGGAGGTGCTGGAAAACTGTTGATGGCATAGTAGCTTTCTATTGTCGACATTGTAGCTTTCTGTTGACGACATTGTAGCTTTCTATTGTCGACATTGTAGCTTGCTGTTGTAGACATTGTAGCTTTCTGTTGTAGACATTGTAGCTTTCTATTGTCGACATTGTAGCTCTCTATTGTCGACATTGTAGCTCTCTGTTGTCAACATTGTAGCTTTTATTGTCGATAAAGTATTATATTGTCAACATTGTAGCTTTTTATTGTTGATAAAGCTTTCTATTGTCAACATTGTAGCTTTCTATTGTCGATAAAGCCTTCTATTGTCAACATTGTGGCTTTTATTGTCGATAAAACCTTCTATTGTCAACATTGTAGCTTTCTATTGTCGATAAAGTCTTCTATTGTCAACACTTTAGCTTTCTATTGTCGATAAAGCCTTCTATTGTCAACACTGTAGCTTTCTATTGTCGATAAAGCCTTCTATTGTCAACATTGTAGCTTTCTATTGTCGATAAAGCCTTCTATTGTCAACACTGTAGCTTTCTATTGTCGATAAAGCCTTCTATTGTCAACACTGTAGCTTTCTATTGTCGATAAAGCCTTCTATTGTCAACATTGTAGCTTTCTATTGTCGATAAAGCCTTCTATTGTCAACACTGTAGCTTTCTATTGTCGATAAAGCCTTCTATTGTCAACATTGTAGCTTTCTATTGTCGATAAAGCCTTCTATTGTCAACATTGTGGCTTTCTATTGTTGATAAAACCTTCTATTGTCAACATTGTAGCTTTCTATTGTCGATAAAGTATTCTATTGTCAACACTTTAGCTTTCTATTGTCGATAAAGCCTTCTATTGTCAACACTGTAGCTTTCTATTGTCGATAAAGCCTTCTATTGTCAACATTGTAGCTTTCTATTGTCGATAAAGCCTTCTATTGTCAACACTGTAGCTTTCTATTGTTGATAAAGCCTTCTATTGTCAACACTGTAGCTTTCTATTGTCGATAAAGCCTTCTATTGTCAACATTGTAGCTTTCTATTGTCGATAAAGCCTTCTATTGTCAACACTGTAGCTTTCTATTGTCGATAAAGCCTTCTATTGTCAACATTGTAGCTTTCTATTGTCGATAAAGCCTTCTATTGTCAACATTGTAGCTTTCTATTGTCGATAAAGCCTTCTATTGTCAACACTGTAGCTTTCTATTGTCGATAAAGCCTTCTATTGTCAACATTGTAGCTTTCTATTGTCGATAAAGCCTTCTATTGTCAACACTGTAGCTTTCTATTGTCGATAAAGCCTTCTATTGTCAACATTGTAGCTTTCTATTGTCGATAAAGCCTTCTATTGTCAACACTGTAGCTTTCTATTGTCGATAAAGCCTTCTATTGTCAACACTGTAGCTTTCTATTGTCGATAAAGCCTTCTATTGTCAACATTGTAGCTTTCTATTGTCGATAAAGCCTTCTATTGTCAACATTGTACCTTTCTATAGTCTCCATAGATGGTACAGTCTATCATGGTCTTCCCACTCGCTGTCTGGCAGGTCTATAGGGATCTCAGGGCTCTGGTATATGGCTAACCCACCAGTCACCACTGTGTACACACACACACACATGAACGCACACGCACTCATACCCACGCACACGCACACACACACACACACACACACACACACACACACACACACACACACACACACACACACACACACACACGCACTCACACCCACGCACACGCACACACACACACACACACACACACACACCCTATGCTGTATTATTAGTGTTCTGTTCTTTCTTCCCTGCAGCTGCACGCACACTGCTGCCAGAAGTGGGATCCGTAGGCTCTTTTGTGTGTGTGTGGCTGCGTGTGTGCATATGTGTGTGTGTTGGTGCCAGAAGTGGGATACAAAGGATCACTGACTGAGATGCCTGTTTCTATTACTGTGATGGACTGACTGAAGGGTCAATGTCGTCCTCACGTACCCCTCTGTACCCACCCCTCAGCCTCACCCCAAGAGCCCCCGGAGCACCCCTAGAAGGATTAAGACACCCCATCCCCAAATTCCCTGGAACCCCCTCTAAACTTCAAACTCTAAAGCCCCTCATTGGGATTCTATTTTATTCAAAGAGAGATTCAGATGTAGAGGATGCTTTCATCTATTTTAGTTGTGGTGGTTGGAACATTGAGGTAAGATGCTTTCTTTTCATCACATGGGTTCTAGAATCTAGTCTAAAAGGGCTTTTCAGAAGGGATCCAAGTGGCTCCAAGTGTTCTGGAGAATTCTGGAGCATTCTAAGAGTGTCGCATTCTTCTGATGTTTGCATTGATCATCAACATTCCTAAAGAACTCTTCAGCCAAAAGACTGATGAAGGTTGAATCACTGGATGACGCCAAGGGAGATAGAGAGACAGGGTGAGAGAGGGAGAAAGAAAAGAGTGTGCTAAGGCTCCCTATTCCCTATATAGTGCACTACTTTTGACCAGAGCCCTATTGACCCTTGTTAAAAGTAGTGCACTATATAGGGAATAGGGCTGGCGTCGGCATGGCATTCCATCTTAATCTTTTCTTTTTATTGGCCAGTCTGAGATATGGCTTTTTCTTTGCAACTCTCGGAGTCGCCTCTTCACTGTTGACGTTGAGGCTGGTGTTTTGCGGGTACTATTTAATGAAGCTGCCAGTTGAGGACCTGTGAGGCGTCTGTTTCTCAAACTAGACACTAATGTAATTGTCCTCTTGCTCAGTTGTGCACCGGGGCCTCCCACTCCTCTTTTTATTCTGGTTAGAGCCAGTTTGCGCTGTTCTGTGAAGGGAGTAGTACACAGCGTTGTACGAGATTTTCAGTTTCTTGGCAATTTCTCGCATGGAATAGCCTTAATTTATCAGAACAAGAATAGACTGACGAGTTTCAGAAGAAAGTTATTTGTTTCTGGCCATTTTGAGCCTGTAATTGAACCCACAATTGCTGATGCTCCAGATACTCAACTAGTCTCAAGAAGGCCAGTTTTATTGTTTCTTTAATCAGCACAACAGTTTTCAGCTGTGCTAACATAATTGCAAAAGGCTTTTCTAATGATTAATTAGCCTTTTAAAATGATAAACTTGGATTAGCAAACACAACGTGCCATTGGAACACAGGACTGATGGTTGCTGATAATGGGCCTCTGTACGCCTATGTAGATATTCCATAAAAAATCAGCCGTTTCCAGCTATAATAGCCATTTACAACATTAACAATGTCTACACTGAATTTCTGATCAATTTGATGTTATTTTAATGGACAAAAAAATTGCTTTTCTTTCAAAAACAAGGACATGACATTTCTAAGTGACCCCAAACTTTTGAACGGTAGTGTATATATGTGTGTGTGTGTGTGTGTGTGTTTATATATGTGTGCATTCGGAAAGTATTCAGACCCATTCACTTTTTCCACATTTTGTTACGTTACAGCCTTATTCTAAAATGGATTACATAGTTTTTTCCCCTCATCGATCCACGCACAATACCCCATGATCACAAAGCAAAAACAGGTTTTACGAAATTTGTGCAAATGTATTTAAAAAAACAACCTGAAATATAACATTTACATAAGTATTCAGACCCTTTACTCAGTACTTTGTTGAAGCACCTTTGGCAGCGATTACAGCCTTGAGTCTTTTCTTAGGTATGACGCTACAAGCTTGGTACACCTTTATTTGGGGAGTTTCTCCCATTAATCTCAGCAGATCCTCTCAAACTCTGTCAGATTGGATGGGGAGCATTACTGCACAGCTATTTTCAGGTCTCTCCAGAGATGTTCGATCTGGTTCAAGTCCGGGCTCTGGCTGGGCCACTCAAGGACATTCAGAGACTTGTCCCGAAGCCACTCCTGCGTTGTCTTGGTTGTGTGCTTAGGGTCGTTGTCCTGTTGTAAGGTGAACCTTCGCCCCAGTCTGAGGTCCTGAGCACTCTGGAGCAGGTTTTCATCAATGATCTCTCTGTACTTTGCTCCGTTAATCTTTCCCTCAATCCTGACTAGTCTCCCAGTCCCTGCCGCTGAAAGACATCCCCACAGCATGATGCTGCCACCACCATGCTTCACCGTAGGGATGGTGCCAGGTTTCCTCCAGACATGACGCTTGGCATTCAGGCCAAAGAGTTCAGTCTTGGTTTCATCAGACCCGAGAATCTTGTTTCTCATGGTGTGAGTCCTTTAGGTGCCTTTTGGCAAACTCCAAGCGGGCTGTCATGTGCCTTTTACAGAGGAGTGGCTTCCATCTGGCCACGCTAACATAAAGGCCTGATTGGTGGAGTGCTGCAGAGATGGTTGTCCTTCTGGAAGGTTCTCCCATCTCCACAGAGGAAGTCTGGAGTGACCATCGGGTTCTTGATGGTTCCAATCTTCTTCCATTTAAGAATGATGGAGGCCACTGTGTTCTTGGGGACCTTCAATGCTGCAGAAATGTTTTGGTACCCTTCCCCAGATCTGTGCCTCGACAAAATCCTGTCTCGGAGCTATACGGACAATTCCTTCGACCCCATGGCTTGGTTTTTGCTCTGACATGCACTGTCAACTGTGGGACCTTATATAGACAGGTGTGTGCCTTTCCAAATCATGTCCAATCAGTTGAATCTACCACAGGTGGACTCAAATCAAGTTGTAGAAACATCTCAAGGATGATCAATGGAAACAGGATGCAACTGAGCTCAATTTCGAGTCTCATAGCAAAGGGTCTGAATACTTATTTAAATAAGGTATTTCTGTTTTCGCTTTGTCATTATGGGGTATTGTGTGTAGATTGAGGAGGAAAATGTTTTATTTAATCCATTTTAGAATAAGGCTGTAACGTAACAAAATGTGGAAAAAGTGAAGGGGTCTGAATACATTCCGAATGCGCTGTATATATATATATATATATATATATATATATATATATACACACACACACACTGAGTGTACAAAACATTAGTAAAACCTGTATTTGCATACGATCACATATATCTCTTTATTATGTATAGAAACTCTTTGGAAACGATTAAAATCACTTTGAGCTGATTTGTTTTTACTGTCTTTTATGTCCAACAATAAAACATTTAAATAAAAAGTTTTGTTCAGAAAACTTTGGGGGCCAAATAAAAATCCTGCAGGCCAAATTCAGCCCGCGGGCCGCCGGTTGGGGAACCCTGCCCTAAGCCTTCTCTTTCTCTACCTCTACTTCTCTTTTCGCTCCTTTCCTTCTCTCTTTTCACTGGCCTAAGAACTTTCCCCCCATTCTGACACCCACTCTGTCACCAATACTGCTCTCTAGTTCACAACCAGCATGACCAATCATAAATCAATCAAATGTATATATAAAGCGCCGTTTTACATCAGCAGTTGTCACAAAGTGCTTATACAGAAACCCAGCCTAAAACCCCAGACAGCAAGCAATGCAGATGTAGAAGCACAGTGGCTAGGAAAAACCAGGCTCTGAGGGGTGTCAGTCCCCTGCTGGCTGTGCCGGGTGGAGATTATAACAGTACATGGCCATTAAGGCCAGATCGTTCTCAAGATGTTCAAACATTAATAGATGACCAGCAGGGTCAAATAATAATCACAGTGGTTATAGAGGGTGCAGCAGGTCAGCACCTCAGGAGTAAATGTCAGTTGGCTTTTCATAGCTGAGGATTCAGAGGTCGAGACAGCAGATGCGGTAGAGAGTGAGAAGGAGGGAGGCAGAGAGAGGCAGAGAGAGGCAGGGGGAGAGAAAGAGAGAGAGAGAGAGAGAGAGAGAGAGAGAGAGAGAGAGAGAGAGAGAGAGAGAGAGAGAGAGAGAGAGAGAGAGAGAGAGAGAGAGAGAGAGAGAGAGAGAGAGAGAGAGAGAGAGAGAGAGAGAGAGAGAGAGAGAGAGAGACTCAGTGAGCATAGCCTTGCTATTGAGAAAGGCCGCCGTAGGCAGACCTGGCTTTCAAGAGAGGACAGGCTATGTGCACACTGCCCACAAAATGAAGTGGAAACTGAGCTGCACTTCCTAACCTCCTGCCAAATGTATGACCATATTAGAGACACATATTTCCCTCAGATTACACAGTCCAACAAAGAATTAGAAAACAAATCCAATTTTGATAAACTCCCATATCTATTGGGTGAAATACCACAGTGTGCGATCACAGCAGCAAGATTTGTGACCTGTTGCCACAAGAAAAGGGCAACCAGTGAAGAACAAACACCATTGTAAATACAAACAATATTTATGTTTATTTATTTTCCCTTTTGTACTTGAACTATTTGCACATCGTTACAACACTGTATATAGACATAATATGACATTTGAAATGTCTTTATTCTTTTGGAACTTTTGTGTAGTGTAGTGTTTACTGTAATCTTTTGTTTATTATCTATTTCACTTGCTTTGGCAATGTAAACATATGTTTCCCATGCCAATAAAGCCCTTAAATTGAATTGAATGAGAGAGCATCACAGTCAACAAAAACTCTATGACCAAAACGTATGAATAGTTTTGGTTTACATACAGTTGTATACATACAGTATAACAACAACAACACTATAGGAACAATATAATGCATGCAATAATACAGTAGGTCGGGATGCCTTGTAAGGATCCGACGGCGAGCGAGTAAACTGCCTCTTCCAGCAATCCTATTAGCCAATGTTCAATCATTTGAAAATAAATTGGACGACCTAAGATTAAGGTTATCCTACCAACGGGACATTAAAAACTGTAATATCTTATGTTTCATGGATTCGTGGCTGAACGACGACATGGACAACATACAGCTGGCGGGATATACACTACATCGGCAGGATAGAATGGCTGACTCCGGTAAGACAAGGGGTGGCGGTCTGTGTATATTTGTAAACAACAGCTGGTGCATAAAATCTACTACAAAGGAAGTCTCGAGGTTTTGCTCGCCTGAGGTAGAGTATCTCATGATAAGCTGTAGACCACACTATTTACCAAGAGGGTTTTCATCTATATTTTTCGTAGCTGTCTATTTACCACCACAAACCGATGCTGGCACTAAGATTGCACTCAATGAGCTGTATAAGGCCATAAGTAAACAGGAAAACGCTCATCCAGAGGCAGCGCTCCTAGTGGCCGGGGACTTTAATGCAGGGAAACTTAAATCCGTTCTACCTAATTTCTACCAGCATGTTAAATGTGCAACCAGAGCAAAAACAACTCTAGACCACCTTTACTCCACACACAGAGACACATACACATTTCTCCCTCACCCTCCATTTGGCAAATCTGACCATAACTCTATCCTCCTGATTCCTGCTTATAAGCAAAAACTAAAGCAGGAAGCACCAGTGACTCGGTTAATAAGGAAGTGGTCAGATGACACAGATGCTAAGCTACAGGACTGTTTTGCTAGCACAGACTGGAATATGTTCCGGGATTCTTCAGATAGCATTGAGGAGTACACCACATCAGTCACTGGCTTCATCAATAAGTGCATCGATGACGTCGTCCCCACAGTGACTGTACGTACATACTCCAACCAGAAGCCATGGATTACAGGCAACATCCACACTGAGCTAAAGGGTAGAGCTGCCACTTTCAAGGAGCGGACTCTAACCCGGATGCTTATAAGAAATGCCGCTATGCCCTACGAACCATCAAACAGGCAAAGAGTCAATACAGGACTAAGATTGAATCGTACTACACCGGCTCCGACGCTCGTCGGATGTGGCAGGGCTTGAAAACTATTTCAGACTACAAAGGGAAGCACAGCCGTGAGCTGCGCAGTGACACAAGCCTACCAGACGAGCTAAATCACTTCTATGCTCGCTTCGAGGCAAGCAGCACTGAAGCATGCATGAGAACATCAGCTGTTCCGGATGACTATGTGATCACGCTCTCCGTAGCCAATGTGAGTAAGACTTTTAAGCAGGTCAACATTCACAAGGCCGCAGGGCCAGACGGATTACCAGGACATGTCCCCTCCTGTCCTCCCTTTTCACCCATGACTGCATGACCAGGCACGACTCCAACACCATCATTAAGTTTGCCGACGACACAACAGTGGTAGGCCTGATCACTGACAACGATGAGACAGCCTATAGGGAGGAGGTCAGAGACCTGGCCATGTGGTGCCAGGATAACAACCTCTCCCTCAACGTGATCAAGACAAAGGAGATGATTGTGGACTACAGGATAAAAAGAGGACTGAGCGCGCCCCCATTCTCATCGACGGGGTTGTAGTGGAACAGGTTGAGAGCTTCAAGTTCCTTGGTGTCCACATCACCAACAAACTATCATGGTCCAAACACACCAAGACAGTCGTGAAAAGGGCACGACAAAGCCTATTCCCCCTCAGGAGAATGGCATGGGTCCTCAGATCCTCAAAATGTTCTACAGCTGCACCATCGACTAACCGGTGCCCCCGCACATTGACTCTGTACCGGTACCCCCAGTATATAGCCTCCCTACTGTTATTTTATTTTACTTCTATTTTTTACTTATCTATTTTTTACTTAACACTTTTTTTTTCTCTTAAAAACTGCATTGTTGGTTAAGGGCTTGTAAGTAAGCATTTCACTGTAATGTCTACACCTGTTGTATTCGGTGCATGTGGCAAATAAGATTTGATTTGATTTGATTTACCTCTCTCTCCATCTCTCCCTCTCTCTCTTCCTCTCACTCTCGAGGAGGAGATGATGGAGGAGAGGAGAGATGGAGAGCGTGGAAAAAAGGAGGGGAGTTTTCTCATTCGGTAGCAATCAGGTTTGTTTCATTATGACTGACATCACAATCTGTCAACACAGAGACAGAAAGAGAGAGCAACACAAACAGATTGACAGACAGACAGACAGACAAAGAAAGAAAGAAAGAAAGAAAGAAAGAAAGAAAGAAAGAAAGAAAGAAAGAAAGAAAGAAAGAAAGAAAGAAAGAAAGAAAGAAAGAAAGAAAGAAAGAAAGAAAGAAAGAAAGAAAGAAAGAGACATACAGCGAGAGAAGAGTGACAGAGAACGATAGAGAAAGAGAGAGAGAGAGAGACAGAGAAAGAGAGAGAGAGAGAGAGAGAGAGAGAGAGAGAGAGAGACAGAAGGAGAGCGAGAGACAGAAAGAGAGCGAGAGAGAGAGTGGGAGAGAGAATCGTCCTGTTATTATGTCATTCATATTCCATCATTATACTGGTAGAGATACACAATGAGAAACGTCTCAAGGGGATCCTTGGGACATCCCAGTTAAAACAGTTAAGGGCAGGGATGTAGCGTTGATAGAGCATGGCGTTTGCAATGCCAGGGTTGTGGGTTCGATTCCAAAATATGTATTCACTAACTGTAAGTCGCTCTGGATAAGAGCGTCTGCTAAATGACTAAAATGTAAATGTAAATGTAAGGGTTAAGGTAAGGGTTAAGGTCCCTCCCTCTGTAATGTATAATGGTGTGTCAGTCATTATTAGCTGTTCTATTGTTTCCTCTTTAATCACCAGCTCTGACATCAACAACTCTGTTGCCTAGGCTACATCAGCGTGTGTTTGTGCCCTCAAAACCCTGCTGCCGCCTGTTTGCTCCACAGGGAGCTGGACTGTCCCAAGATATTGGAGGGAAGATATCAAGTCTCTGGGTTCTCCCCATGGAAAGACCTGGGGTTGAGTTAAGCTGTCTCTGGGTTAACCCATGGAAAGACCTGGGGTTGAGTTAAGCTGTCTCTGGGTTCTCCCCATGGAAAGACCTGGGGTTGAGTTAAGCTGTCTCTGGGTTAACCCATGGAAAGACCTGGGGTTGAGTTAAGCTGTCTCTGGGTTCTCCCCATGGAAAGACCTGGGGTTGAGTTAGGCTGTCTCTGGGTTCTCCCCATGGAAAGACCTGGGGTTGAGTTAGGCTGTCTCTGGATTCTCCCCATGGAAAGAGCTGGGGTTGAGTTAGGCTGTCTCTGGGTTCTCCCCATGGAAAGACCTGGGGTTGAGTTAGGCTGTCTCTGGGTTCTCCCCATGGAAAGACCTAGAGCTGTTAAGGTTAAGAGAGATTAGTGGAGTGTTTCCTCTGAGCGTCTAGTGATCAGTAAAACAGAACTGGATCCTGATCTGATCCTGGGTCAGTCTATAGGGGATCTGCAGTAATCCTTTGGGGGATCCCTCTCTGTAGCAGTAGAACAATGTATTAGCACATCCAGATCCCTCTCTAGTTAGCAGTAGTACATCAGTGTGTGTGTGTATGTGTTTGTGCCCTCAAATCCCCACTGCCGAATGTTCGCTCCACAGGGATTTACAGCGTTACATTGTCACCTTCCCCCTCCCCCCCTGCCCCTACACTGCCTGTCTGTCATCCCATGTGTCAACACCACACGTATACGCCGTATCATCATGCCAACAATGTGTTATCGCCACACCAACATCGCCTCAACGCCCTAACTCGCTACTCGCTGATGACACGTTTGGAGACCCCGCAGTTTGATGATGTCATCGATTACATCATAGGTGATGATGTCACAAAGTGATGACAACGAGGACATTCCACAGAGACGAGCCAGCTGGTCAGAAAACACTTCCTCTGATGACGTCAGACTGCAGAACAGGGAAGTGACACTTACTCACTCTTTAGAAGACATGAAGCATAGCTATAGAACACAGGAGCTGGACTGAACCAAGATATTGGAGGGAAGATATCAAGTCTCTGGGTTCTCCCCATGGAAAGACCTGGGGTTGAGTTAGGCTGTCTCTGGGTTCTCCCCATGGAAAGACCTGGGGTTGAGTTAGGCTGTCTCTGGGTTCTCCCCATGGAAAGACCTGGGGTTGAGTTAGGCTGTCCCTGGGTTAACCCATGGAAAGACATTGGGTTGAGTTAGGCTGTCTCTGGGTTAACCCATGGAAAGTCCTGGGCTTGAGTTAGGCTGTCTCTGGGTTAACCCATGGAAAGACCTGGGGTTAAGTTAGGCTGTCTCTGGGTTCTCCCCATGGAAAGACCTGGGGTTGGGTTAGGCTGTCTCTGGGTTCTCCCCATGGAAAGACCTGGGGTTGGGTTAGGCTGTCTCTGGGTTCTCCCCATGGAAAGACCTGGGGTTGGGTTAGGCTGTCTCTGGGTTAACCCATGGAAAGACCTGGGGTTGGGTTAGGCTGTCTCTGGGTTCTCCCCATGGAAAGACCTGGGGTTGGGTTAGGCTGTCTCTGGGTTCTCCCCATGGAAAGACCTGGGGTTAAGTTAGGCTGTCTCTGGGTTCTCCCCATGGAAAGACCTGGGGTTGAGTTAGGCTGTCTCTGGGTTAACCCATGGAAAGACCTGGGGTTGGGTTAGGCTGTCTCTGGGTTCTCCCCATGGAAAGACCTGGGGTTGGGTTAGGCTGTCTCTGGGTTCTCCCCATGGAAAGACCTGAGGTTGAGTTGGTGGAGTGTTTCCTCTGAGCGTCTAGTGATCAGTAAAACAGAACTGGATCCTGATCTGATCCTGGGTCAGTCTATAGGGGTTCTGCAGTAATCCTTTGGTGGGATCCCTCTCTGTGGCACTAGAACAATGTATTAGCACATCCAGATCCCTCTCTAGTTAGCAGTAGTACAACATAATAAGGAGTCAGTCTTAAGGCAGTTTAGCCATACAACAGATCCGGATGGATCCCTGTCTGTCTGTACAAAATGTATTCTGACAGGTGGGCCTGTCTCAGGTCTCAGACAGGATAAAGTGGATTAGACAATTCTCCCATAGGGACCCCCGGCGTCAAGGGAGGGGGAGACCCATTTTTAGGAGAAGGGGGAAACCTACCCCCTTCTGTACCGCCCTACCCTACACACACACTCCACATATACCCCTTCACTCCCATCCCAAGGGACCCCCTGGTGCTTCTAACCTCTCCCCTAGCCTCTCTAGGTCTATTCCCTGAAAATATTTGCATATCGTTTCAACATGTAATTTACTACCAATTTACTACAAATTTACAGCCAATTTAGAACCAATATGTTAGCAATTTACGACTGCCTTAATGTTTCTTCAATGCCTTCAAACAATTGTGATGAAATCTTAATTTACGACGTCAACAGACAATCCCGTTGAACATCATACTGCTACTACATCAACTCGTCATCCATACAGCATCCTGGTGGTCACATCTTAGCGTATGTATACATATTTTAATGTCACACCATAACTGTAATGATCCTCGTCATCATCCCATTAGAATACTAATAAAGTTTATGAGGTTTTGAATGAAGTGTCTGGGGAGGGGGAGGTTTGATGCAGTCGCGGGCTAAATAGCCTTCCTATAAAAACGCAATCAGGGCCTGTATTCATAAAGTGTATCAGAGTAGGAGTGCTGATCTAGGACCAGGTCCTAACCTGCCCATATAATCTTATTCATTATGATGTAAAAGGCAAAACGGATCCTAGACCAGCGCCTTTACTCTGAGACGCTTTATGAATATTGGGCCCAGCTCTTCTGGAGTGATCAGGAAGAGAGCGAAGCTGTTTTCATTCACTACACAACACCAGTTGTTCCCGGCTGTTTACGTCATAACAACCCTCCATTCATCCACAGTCTACAGGCTATGACAAAGGAGTTCAAGTTAGAGCAGGGCTATTGTGACATATCTTACTTAGAGATGGGGTCAGTGTGTGTGTGTGTGTGCGTGCGTGTGTACTGTGTGTGTGTGTGTGTACGCAAAACACAGTCAGTACTACGTAGAATCGCTTTAAAGAGATGACCTTGTTTCTATTGGGCTAACTTTGTCTCTCTCTCCCTCCCATCTTCATTCATCCCTCTCTCAGTGTGTCAGAGGTATTTTCAGGAGTCTTTCCTCTTCACTGGTTGACTGTCACTCTATTCTATCTGGAACACAGCAGTATAGAACAGACTCCAGTAGAAGAGAATAGAAAACACTCAGAGTACATCACCAGCCTTATCTCCTATTGACCTTTTGCTAACGCCACAATTTCTCTGTTGCCTCTCTCCATGTGTGTGTGTGTGTGTGTGTGTGTGTGTGTGTGTGTGACATTGCGGTATCTGTTTCACATCGTTGGGGTTTTCACTTGGTTTTCTACGCTCTCTTTCCCTCAAATCTGTTTACTCTAGAAATCTTAGATACACGGTGTTGTGTGTGTGTGTGTGTGTGTGTGTGTGTGTGTGTATGTGTGTGTGAAGTTTGATTACAGTAAATTATGATACATCACAAGTAGATGCAGGGGAGGTTTCATATCCACCCACACACACACACGCACGCACACGCACACACACACACACACGCATGCACGCACACGCACACACACACGCACGCACATGCACACACACACACACGCATGCACGCACACGCACGCACGCACACACACCCACACACATACACACATACAGCCAAATGCCTGAGGTCTGAATCTTTTCTTCTTGCTGCTCAACAAATGTCTATGAACTCCCAGAAAGACGGTGAGAGAGTAGTGTACTGAGCTGAGTATTAACCTAGCCTAGCTTCATGAATTAGTCAATGGGAGAACACATATAAATACAGTAGCATACCCTAGCTAGCCTAGCCTAGCTTCATGAATTAGTCAATGGGAGAACACATATAACTACAGTAGCATACCCTAGCTAGCCTAGCCTAGCTTCATGAATTAGTCAATGGGAGAACACATATAACTACAGTAGCATACCCTAGCTAGCCTAGCTTCATGAATTAGTCAATGGAAGAACACATATAACTACAGTAGCATACCCTAGCTAGCCTAGCCTAGCTTCATGAATTAGTCAATGGAGTTTACATGTACCTAGCTTTGGCGTAGTTAGCCTAGCTCATCGATAATCAATGGAGTTTGCATGTACCATGCGTTAGTGTAGTTAGTTTAGCTTCATTCATTTGTTAATGGGAGAACACATAGTGGCTATATATACTTAGCAGCTGGAGGCTAGGGCTAAATCTGCTCAGCGCTAGTCTGACTGGACTGAGCCAGCTGCGTCAAACACTGGGAGTGAGGCACTAGATAGCTAATACATCAACACCACACACCACTCTCTTTTTATCTCTCCTTTCTTTTCTTCTCCTCTGTTTTGTCCCTTTCCCTGCTGTTTCTTTTAGGATTTTTTGTTCTCCCTCCCTCCCTCCCTCCCTCCCTCCATCTACCTCCCCTCCGTTTTAGGACGCATCCTCTGTCTATTAAACATCTTATTGACATTTAACACTGTGTGAAAGAAACTATGAAATGAAAGAGAGATGGGGGGAGAGAGAGATGGAAGGGAAGATAGAGATAGCAGGAATGGAGATATAGGGGGAAGGAGAAATGGAGAGGGAAGATAGAGATAGCAGGAATGGAGATATAGGGGGAAGGAGAACTGGAGAGGGAAGATAGAGATAGCAGGAATGGAGATATAGGGGGAAGGAGAAATGGAGAGGGAAGATAGAGATAGCAGGAATGGAGATATAGGGGGAAGGAGAAATGGAGAGGGAAGATAGAGATAGCAGGAATGGAGATATAGGGGGGAAGGAGAAATGGAGAGGGAAGATAGAGATAGCAGGAATGGAGATATAGGGGGAAGGAGAAATGGAGAGGGAAGATAGAGATAGCAGGAATGGAGATATAGGGGGAAGGAGAAATGGAGAGGGAAGATAGAGATAGCAGGAATGGAGATATAGGGGGAAGGAGAGATGGAAGGGAAGATAGAGATAGCAGGAATGGAGATATAGGGGGAAGGAGAAATGGAGAGGGAAGATAGAGATAGCAGGAATGGAGATATAGGGGGAAGGAGAAATGGAGAGGGAAGATAGAGATAGCAGGAATGGAGATATAGGGGGAAGGAGAAATGGAGAGGGGAAGATAGAGATAGCAGGAATGGAGATATAGGGGGGAAGGAGAAATGGAGAGGGGAAGATAGAGATAGCAGGAATGGAGATATAGGGGGAAGGAGAAATGGAGAGGGAAGATAGAGATAGCAGGAATGGAGATATAGGGGGAAGGAGAAATGGAGAGGGAAACCCCTATCACTTTATTGCAACATTTACTAGATATAACTTTCTCTCTCTCCACCTCTTTTTCCACCTCTCATCTCTTTCTCTTTCTCTTTCTCCTCCCCCTATCCCTCTGACCCTGACCCCTGAACTACGAACTCTAACCTAGAGCCCGGCGAGGGTCACAAATGTAGCTGTTCAGTCTGCCTACACACACATATCCAAACGCATACGCACACAACACACAACACACAACACAATACACAACACACAGTCCTCCTTTCTAGTGCAGAGAGAAGAAAGGCAGACTGACTTATCACCACGGTGACGTTAATTGGCTCTGAGAGATGTATCTGTTAGGTAGCATCTACACTAACCTGGGAGAAAGAAAGAGAGAGAGAGAGAGAGAGAGAGAGAGAGAGAGAGAGAGAGAGAGAGAGAGAGAGAGAGAGAGAGAGAGAGAGAGAGAGAGAGAGAGAGAGAGAGAGAGAGAGAGAGAGAGAGAGAGAGAGAGAGAGAGACGGCAAGGAGAAAGATAGAGAGTGAGAAAGAAAAAGGGAAAGTAAGAAAGATGGAGAGAACAATAAAGCAACACAGAGAGGGTGAATTGAGTGGAAGCAAGAGAGATTGAGAGAAGAAAAAGGGAGAGAGAGAACGAGAGCAAGAGAGAGAGAGAGCGAGAGAGAGCGAGAGAAAGAGAGAGAGAGAGAGAACAGACACTGTATTCATTTCACACTTGTCAGCTGCGAGGGACGAATCAATGTGTATAAAGGGCTGAATGAAGAACGACAGACTATATGAAAGAAGGGGGGGAGAGAGAGAGAGAGAGGGAGGGAGGGAGGGAGGGATGGGGGAGGAGGGGAGATTGATGGTTGAGGCAGCGGTGCTAACCAGGGGCGCCGGAATTGTTTCTCGAAAGTGACGCACACATACAGACACACACGAACACACACGCACACACACGCTTCAAACGTAAACAGTTGTACCATAATGAGATAGCTAGAAGAATTGCAGTATAAAATGTTCATCAGTCTTTTGTTGCCAGGCACTGCAAGTAGGCAGCAGCCATATCTAAAGTCATATACACATCACATGGTTTCATAAATCGATGGATATTCTATCCAACTAGACTCTGTCATCTATTTATCTATTTACATACAGTATCACTGTCGCCACTCAACCATGGCACGTTTCATATCTACATGTTTTCCTAGTGCCAGCTTCACTAACCCACATACAAAAATACTATAGTTTACTATAGAACACTACAGTACTTGCTATCGAGTACTGTAGTGTTCTATAGTGTAGTGTTCTGTAGTGTTCTATACTGTAGTGTTATGTAGTAAACTGCAGTATACTGTAGAATACTATAATACACACTGTAGTATCCCTCGATCATGTGTAGTACTTAGTATAGCATTTTGTAGTATACTGTAGATACTATAGTAAATACTACAGCATTATCTACAAAAAACACTGTAGTAAATACTACAGAAATGTCAGCAAAAACACTACAGTCCGCAAAAACACTACAAAATTGTAACTATAGTAAATACTACAGTATTTAATTTGAATAAACCATGCCCATTCCCCTTCCCATATCCCAGTTTGTGTCACCCGTAAGTGAGAAACCTACATGCCAACTATTGATCATATATTGAATTCCCTACAGGTTATAGAAAGGAGAAGAAGATTTGAACTATTTGTTCAGAACCCAGTCCAACCTACAGGTTATGGAACAGAGCATCAGCGCTGAACTATCTGTTCAGAAACCAGTCCTACATACAGGTTATGGAACATTTGCTCTTTTAGTATTTCTCCAGTAGTTTTTCTGAAGGAGAAAGTTCCCCACTGCTATGTCAAAGATAATAAAACAAAAACACTAGTAAATATTACAGTAATGTCCCCAAAAGCACTTCAGTAAATACAACAGTATCCTACAGTCCGCAAAAACACTACAGTAATTACAAATACTATATACTACACTTTTATTTTATATATATATATATATATATTTTTTTTTTTACACTCCAGATACAAACTACCAACAACTTACAGACACATACAAACAATGTCTACATCTCGTCTGCCCAGAACACGCAGGCTCACACCTCCATCCCTACTGCCTGCATTATTGTTTGCCACTTGGCCTTAAATTGTACCAATTTGTTTTTCTCGGTTGTCCATGCTATTTCAATATTTCAATAATAAATAATTCGATTTTTCCATTGTGTCAATGATGGCGGATTGATTGACTACTCTTTTTTTTTGTACTACAGGGTTTATATTATAGTAAACTGTAAATACAACAGTAAATACTACAGTAAATTCCGCAAAAACACTACAGTGAATACTATCGTATTCCTACCATAGTATACTATAGTAGTATTCATGTGGGAAGTGCTATCCAGTATGTAGTGCATAGTGGTTAGGGACTTTTTAATGTGTGTGTGTGTATCTGTGTGTGTGTGTATGTGTGTGTGTGTGTGTGTATATATGTGTATGTATATGTGTATGTGTGTCTTTTATAGTAAGCCTCTTCTCTTAGGGCAGACCCCGAAAGCGTTAGAGACGAAAGTAAGCAGATTCTCTTTCTTTCTTTCTTTCTTTCTTTCTTTCTTTCTTTCTTTCTTTCTTTCTTTCTTTCTTTCTTTCTTTCTTTCTTTCTTTCTTTCTTTCTTTCTTTCTTTCTTTCTTTCTTTCTTTCCTTCCCTCCCTCCCTCCCTCCCTCCCTCCCTCCCTCCCTCAGTAATGGTTAATGGGGGGATTATGTGGCCACAGCAGTCTCTTTGTTGCTGTCATAAAATAAATGGTATTTTAAATGATGGAGGGAGGGAGGGAGGGAGGGAGGGAGGGAGGGAGGGAAGGAGGGAAGGAGGAGAGGGATGGGTAGAGAGAGAGAAAGTGAGAGAAATAGAGGGAGAGCTATGTCACAGATTAGCTGATAGAAGGCCACAGTTCAGAGAGATTACATTCTACCTTCTGTAGCAACACACACACTACACACCATACACACTACACACACACCAAACACCACAAACACCACACACACCACTACACACCACTACACACCACACACACCACACACACACACTACTACACACCACTACACACCACACACACCACTACACACCACACACACCACACACACACACACACTACTACACACCACAACACACACCACACACGGAGAGACACACAGAGACACACACCTACAGTAAGGGATGTGTATGCACTAATATATACAACGCCAAGGTCCTGTTTGTAGGTTTACTCTCTCTATACCCTTAAAAAAAAACATTCAGACAATTGCTTCAAGCACCCATAATGCATGACTGGTGTAACATTATACTGTATTACACATTGTCAGGTCAACTGGCAAGGAAAACCTTAGTACAGTAGAACAGTAGAACAGTAGTACAGTAGAACAGTAGTACACTAAAACAGTAGAACAGTAGTACAGTAGAACAGTAGTACAGTAGAACAGTAGTACAGTAGTACAGTAGAACAGTAGTACAGTAGTACAGTAGAACAGTAGTACAGTAGAACAGTAGTACAGTAGTACAGTAGAACAGTAGAACAGTAGTACAGAAGTACAGTAGTACACTAAAACAGTAGAACAGTAGTACAGTAGTACAGTAGAACAGTAGTACAGTAGTACAGTAGAACAGTAGTACAGTAGTACAGTAGAACAGTAGTACAGTAGTACAGTAGAACAGTAGAACAGTAGTACAGAAGTACAGTAGTACACTAAAACAGTAGAACAGTAGTACAGTAGAACAGTAGAACAGTAGTACAGTAGTACAGAAGAACAGTAGAACAGTAGAACAGTATTATAGTAGTACAGTAGAACAGTAGAACAGTAGAACAGTATAGTATTACAGTAGAACAGTAGAACAGTTTTATAGTAGTACAGTAGAACAGTAGAACAGTATAGTATTACAGTAGAACAGTAGAACAGTTTTATATTATAAAGTAGAACAGTAGAACAGTATTATATTATAAAGTAGAACAGTAGAACAGTATTATATTATACAGTAAAACAGTATTACAGTATTATAGTATACAGTATTACAGTATTACAGTAGAACAGTGTTATAGTACTACAGTAGAACAGTTTCATAGTAGTACAGTAGAACAGTAGAACAGTATTATAGTATTACAGTAGTACAGTAGAACAGTATTATAGTATTACAGTAGTACATTAGAACAGTAGAAAAGTATTATAGTATTATAGTATAACAGTATTACAGTAGTACAGTAGAACAGTAGAACAGTACTATAGTGTTACAGTAGAACGGTATTATATTATACAGTAGAACAGTAGAACAGTAGATCAGTAGATCAGTATTATAGTAGTACAGTAGAACAGTAGAACAGTGTTATAGTACTACAGTAGAACAGTTTCATAGTAGTACAGTAGAACAGTAGAACAGTATTATAGTATTACAGTAGTACAGTAGAACAGTATTATAGTATTACAGTAGTACATTAGAACAGTAGAAAAGTATTATAGTATTATAGTATAACAGTATTACAGTAGTACAGTAGAACAGTAGAACAGTACTATAGTGTTACAGTAGAACGGTATTATATTATACAGTAGAACAGTAGAACAGTAGATCAGTAGATCAGTATTATAGTAGTACAGTAGAACAGTAGAACAGTAGAACAGTATTATATTATACAGTAAAACAGTATTACAGTATTATAGTATTCAGGATATACACCAGTATAACTTTCAGGTGTAATATTAATAATAGTGTAGTATTGCACAGTATACTATAGTTTATGAGTGAGAGTCTTTGTCCTGACTGGGCCAAGTTACACACTAGAGGAAGTCCCTCCCTCCCTCCCTCTCTGATGACACGGCATTGTCTACACTTTCCTTCCGGACAGACAGATGGAGAGAACAGCAAGCCTCTCTCTCTCTTACTTACTCTCTCGCTCTCACTCTTTTGTTATCTCTCTCTCTCTCTCTCTCTCTCTCTCTCTCTCTCTCTCTCTCTCTCTCTCTCTCTCTCTCTCTCTCTCTCTCTCTCTCTCTCTCTCTCTCTCTCTCTCTCTCTCTCTCTCTTTCTGTGTCTAACACTTTCTCGAGTTCACTCTCTCTCTCCCTCTCTCGCTCTCACTCTCTTTCGCTCTGTTGTTGTGTCTCATTCCCCCCTCTCTACTTCACAGCAACCTGTAAGGTTAGGGAGGGACAAGTCATAATACAGGAGTTCTACAGGTTGCCTTGGCGATGAAGGAAAATCCCCTCTTCCATAATGGCCTCCATTCATACCTTTGAGGAAGAGAGCGTCAGAGGGGGAGGAGAGGGTGGGTCAGAGGGGGGAGGAGAGGGCGTGAGGGGGTGTACTGTATACTGTATCAACCACAGCCAACAGAAATATACTAACAGAGAAAGAGAGGGAGGGGAGCGAGGGAAAGAGAGGAGCGAAGACCTAGTGAAAGCAGAGAAAATCAAAGTGATTGAGAAGAACATAACCACTAGGTGAAAGCTGTTGTTGTGAAATGTCTAGATGTTCATGACACAGAAATCCGATCCACACTAATACTGTAGCTTGTGGAGTGTCGTGTATTCAACTGTCTGTGTTATGTTCTGTACTACATGTCTTCAGGCCAGTTCAACTGCAACTCTGTCTCTCCCTTTACAGTAGCTGCTGTGACAGTGAGTGACGCCAGTGAAAGCCTCAGCTCCAGGTCAGACTCAGGTAAAACGGAGACGCCTGACAACTCCTATAAAACACTGTCCCAGGTCAGACTCAGGTGAGACCAGGTAAAACGGATGAACAGGTAAAGTGACGCCCAGCCTGACATAAAGGAAACGAGAGTAGGTTTATCACATACACTTCACACACACAGCAGGCAGAATGGACGTATGGTAGCCAGAGCTTCCCTTTTAAACATGTCAATTGAAGATACTGAACATTTCCATTATTGACGTTGAGAAAGTTACAGAATTATAATGTGATAAGTATCAATGAATTAAATATGGCCACCGGCCGGTCAACCCACCACGGAACATACAGTATCTTTGAATACTTTACTTGGCATATATTCTAATTCTACGTTCACCTCATGGCACTGTCTTTTCTAGCTATTCTAAATCTGTGTCCACCTCCACCCGGTGTCTGTCCGCCTCACAGGTCCTCAACTGGCAGCTTCATTAAATAGTACCCGCTAAACACCAGTCTCAACGTCAACAGTGAAGAGGCGACTCCGGGATGCTGACCTTCTAGGCAGAGTTGCAAAGAAAAAGCCATATCTCAGACTGGCCAATAAAAATAAAAGATTAAGATGGGCAGTCTGAGATATGGCTTTAAGATTGATACACTCTAATGTATTTGTCCTCTTGCTCAGTTGTGCACCGGGGCCTCCCACTCCTCTTTCTATTCTGGTTAGAGCCAGTTTGCGCTGTTCTGTGAAGGGAGTAGTACACAGCTTTGTACGAGATCTTCAGTTTCTTGGCAATTTCTCGCATGGAATAGCCTTCATTTCTCAGAACAAGAATAGACTGATGAGTTTCAGAAGAAAGTTATTAGTTTCTGGACATTTTGAGCCTGTAATCGAACCCACAATTGCTGATGCTCCAGATACTCAACTAGTCTCAAGAAGGCCAGTTGTATTGCTTCTTTAATCAGCACAACAGTTTTCAGCTGTGCTAACATAATTGCAAAAGGGTTTTCTAATGATTAATTAGCCTTTTAAAATGATAAACTTGGATTAGCAAACACAACGTGCCATTGGAACACAGGACTGATGGTTGCTGATAATGGGCCTCTGTACGCCTATGTAGATATTCCATTAGAAATCAGCCGTTTCCAGCTACAATAGCCATTTACAACATGAACAATGTCTACACTGTATTCCTGATCAATTTGATGTTATTTTAATGGACAAAAAAATTGCTAACCCTGCCCCTTTAAGTATTAGGTAAGACTCTCACATAGTCTCTCTGTCACACACACACCCACACACATAAATAAACACACACACACACACACACACTCATACACTACCGTTCAAAAGTTTGGGGTCACTTAGAAATGTCATGTCCTTTCGAAAACAGGGTTAGGGGCAGGGCAGTGGGGTAATCCAATCCAGTAACTGTTACTAGTCACAGAGTTACACAGTCACACAGGTACAACTACAGTCACACAGGTACAACTACAGTCACACAGGTACAACTACAGTCACACAGGTACAACTACAGTCACACAGGTACAACTACAGCCACACAGGTACAACTACAGTCACACAGGTACAACTACAGTCACACAGATACAACTACAGTCACACAGGTACAACTACAGTCACACAGGTACAACTACAGTCACACAGGTACAACTACAGTCACACAGGTACAACTACAGCCACACAGGTACAACTACAGTCACACAGATACAACTACAGCCACACAGGTACAACTACAGTCACACAGTTACAACTACAGTCACACAGGTACAACTACAGTCACACAGGTACAACTACAGTCACACAGGTACAACTACAGTCACACAGGTACAACTACAGTCACACAGGTACAACTACAGCCACACAGGTACAACTACAGCCACACAGGTACAACTACAGTCACACAGGTACAACTACAGTCACACAGGTACAACTACAGTCACACAGGTACAACTACAGCCACACAGGTACAACTACAGCCACACAGGTACAACTACAGTCACACAGGTACAACTACAGTCACACAGGTACAACTACAGTCACACAGGTACAACTACAGTCACACAGGTACAACTACAGTCACACAGGTACAACTACAGCCACACAGGTACAACTACAGTCACACAGATACAACTACAGTCACACAGGTACAACTACAGTCACACAGGTACAACTACAGTCACACAGGTACAACTACAGCCACACAGGTACAACTACAGTCACACAGATACAACTACAGCCACACAGGTACAACTACAGTCACACAGATACAACTACAGTCACACAGGTACAACTACAGTCACACAGGTACAACTACAGTCACACAGGTACAACTACAGTCACACAGGTACAACTACAGCCACACAGGTACAACTACAGCCACACAGGTACAACTACAGTCACACAGGTACAACTACAGCCACACAGGTACAACTACAGCCACACAGGTACAACTACAGCCACACAGGTACAAAGATACAACTAGTCAGAGACCAAAGATACTCAACTACAGTTACAGTACAAAAATGGCTTAGCAAATCTAGCAGTCATCTTGTCTAAGCTTTGGTCATTCACTATAAAGTGACTTACAAACTGTTATGCTAATTCCTCCCTTTCTCTGTGTCACGCTCTCTTATTTTAGCCTTGGTCCAATAGAACTAATGCACAAACTGTTCAGCCAAGACTCTCACTACTCTAACTCTTTCTATTTGTCTGTCCTCTTCTCCTCCCTTCTTCCCTTCTGCTGTGCCAGGTCATATCTATCTCAGACAGAGAGAGGAGAATTGAGAGAGGGATCCAGCCTGTACCTAGTGGAGTGGGAGAGAAGGGGAGTAGAGGATGGGGAGAGGGGTATGACAAGACAGCTGAACTGAGCCCCCTCCTAGATCTCTCTCTCCTTCTCTCTCCCAACCTCTCCACATCTCTCTCATTCTCTCTGCCCCACCTCTCCATATCTCTCTCTCATTCACCCTAACCTCTCCATATCTCTCTCTCCTTCTCCCCAACCTCTCCATATCTCTCTCTCCTTCTCCCCAACCTCTCCATATCTCTCTCATTCTCTCTCTCTCCCACCTCTCCATATCTCTCTCTCATTCTCTCTCTCCCCAACCTCTCCATATATCTCTCTCATTCTCTCTCCCCCACCTCTCCATATCTCTCTCTCATTCTCCCCCACCTCTCCATATCTCTCTCTCATTCTCCCCAACCTCTCCATATCTCTCTTTCGTTCTCTCCTTTTCTTGTGGCAACAGGTCACAAATCTTGCAGCTGTGATGGCACACTGTGGTATTTCACCCAATAGATATGGGAGTTTATCAAAATTGGATATGTTTTCTAATTCTTTGTGGGTCTGTGTAATCTGAGGGAAGTATGTCTCACTAATATGGTCATACATTTGGCAGGAGGTTAGGAAGTGCAGCTCAGTTTCCACCTCATTTTGTGGGCAGTGTGCACATAGCCTGTCTTCTCTTGAGAGCCAGGTCTGCCTACGGCGGCCTTTCTCAATAGCAAGGCTATGCTCACTGAGTCTGTACATAGTCAAAGCTTTCCTTAAGTTTGGGTCAGTCACAGTGGTCAGGTATTCTGCCACTGTGTACTCTCTGTTTAGAACCAAATAGCATTCTAGTTTGCTCTGTTCTTTTGTTAATTCTTTCCAATGTGTCAAGTAATTATCTTTTTGTTTTCTCATGATTTAGTTGGGTCTAATTGTGTTGCCATCCTGGGGCTCTGTGGGGTCTGTTTGTGTTTGTGAACAGAGCCCCAGGACCAGCTTACTTAGGGGACTCTTCTCCAGGTTAATCTCTCTGTAGGTGATGGCTTTGCTATGGAAGGTTTGGGAATCACTTCCTTTTAGGTGGTTGTAGAATTTAACGGCTCTTTTCTGGATTTTGATCATTAGCGGGTATCGGCCTAATTCTGCTCTCTCTCTCTCTCTCTCTCTCTCTCTCTCTCTCTCTCTCTCTCTCTCTCTCTCTCTCTCTGTCTCTCTCTCTCTGTCTCTCTCTCTCTCTCTCTCTCTCTCTCTCTCTCTCTCTCTCTCTCTCTCTCTCTCTGTCTCTCTCTCTCTCTCCCCAAAGTGAGCTCAGAGCAGCTGTCTCTTTTATTATCTCACTCTCTCCATTCACTCTTTCCTCTTTCACACTCTCTGCCTTCCCATTCTAGGTTAACCTCTTTCTCTTTTCAAGTCCCTCTCTACCTCTCCTCTCCTCCACCTCTATACATCTCCTCTCCTCTTCCCATTCTAGGTTAACCTCTTTCTCTTTTCTTTTCAAGTCTCTCACTTCTTCTATCTCATTTTCCCAGACACACACACACACACACACACCTCTGAGTTAATCAAAAGCTCCTTGAGTTCACTACCAAGCTGACACGGCATGATTTGGTACAGCATGATTTGGTGACGGTAGTCGCGGTGACAGTAACCTAAGTAACCCAGGCCTGAGTGACTCGGACCTTAACCCCCTGAGTGGTCTCCATGACGATGAGGTGTAGTTAGGTGGACAACAACCAATCCCCTCTAGATGGGCGGAGGTGACGCGCACTGACCTGCTAGTGCGTCACAGGACCAGGACTCCAAGGAGACTGACCAATCATATGTCTCTAATTACCTTTGAGGTCTGCCTAGGGGGTTAGCGGTAAAACTAACACACACATCGAGAACAGTACTATACTGTGGGACGACAGGGGTCTGACTTAAGCTGGCGTCATCAGTGACATCACAGATGTCTTTGCTGTAACGGCGATTAACACTACTGTGACCTTTAACCCCCTCTACTCATGACTCGGTCACAGCACTCAGGGTCACTGACACCCGTCCCCGATCTATGATGTCATCAGAGAGGGATGTGACGGACAGAACACATCCTCTCCTCTCCTCTCCTCTCCTCTCCTCTCCTCTCCTCTCCTCTCCTCTCCTCTCCTCTCCTCTCCTCTCCTCTCCTCTCCTCTCTCTCCCCTCCCCTCCCCCTCCCTCCCCCTCCCTCCCCTCCTCTCCTCTCCTCTCCTCTCCTCTCCTCTCCTCTCCTCTCCTCTCCTCTCCTCTCCTCTCCCTCTCCTCTCCTCTCCTCTCCTCTCCTCTCCTCTCCTCTCCTCTCCTCTCCTCTCCTCTCCTCTCCTCTCCTCTCCTCTCACAACCCCAGTTTCCCCTTGACTTAACCCAAAATATCCCAGACAACCCATCCTCCCTCCCCTCCTCCATCTCTTTTCTATCTGTCTGATGTTTTCTAGTCTGGAACCTAGAGATGCCAGGGCAGGATAACATTAATGGATACACACGCACACACACACACACACACACACACACACACACACACACTTCTGTTACACACACTCCTGTTTGGCCTGGACTGATTTAGCTGTGGATCAGAGGGTGTGTGGTGGTGTGAGGTGGTGTGTGTGGTGGTGTGAGGTGGTGTGTGTGGTGTGAGGTGTGTGAGGTGGTGTGTGTGGTGTGAGGTGGTGTGAGGTGGTGTGTATGATGTGAGGTGGTGTGAGGTGTGAGGTGGTGTGTGTGGTGTGAGGTGTGTGAGGTGGTGTGTGTGGTGTGAGGTGGTGTGAGGTGGTGTGTATGATGTGAGGTGGTGTGAGGTGTGAGGTGGTGTGTGTGGTATGAGGTAGTGTGAGGTGGTGTGTGTGGTGTGAGGTGGTGTGAGGTGGTGTGTGTGGTGTGAGGTGGTGTGATGTAGCATTTGTGTTGTGTGAGGTGGTGTGTGGTGGTGTGTGGTGGTGTGTGTGGTGTGAGGTGGTGTGATGTAGCATTTGTGTTGTGTGAGGTGGTGTGTGGTGGTGTGTGTGGTGTGTGTGGTGTGAGGCGGTGTGTGTGGTGTGAGGTGGTGTGTGGTGGTGTGTGTGATGTGTGTGGTGTGAGGTGGTGTGTGTGGTGTGATGTGCTGTGAGGTAATGTGTGTGGTGTGATGTGGTGTGTGGTGTAAGGTATGTGTGTGGTGTGAGGTGGTGTGTGTGGTGTGAGGTGGTGTGAGGTGGTGTGTGAGGTGGTGTGTGTGGTGTGAGGTGGTGTGTGAGCACTGTCTGGCATGTTCTTTGTCCTTTGTCCTACCTCTGCCTTCCTTCCACCCCAGTGCACACAGTCACACACACACACACACAGTCACACACACACACACACACACACAGTCACACACATAGACACACACACACACACAGTCACACACACACACACACACACACACAGTCACACACACACACACAGTCACACACACACACACACACACACACACACACACACACACATCCAGTACGCAGGTGCATAAAACACACATGGGCTTCCATACCCAAACAGACAAAAAACACAGGCTTGTAGTTACCACTGCTTGTATACATATGTTGATATTTTACTATAAGAAGCACTGTCAAAATGCAGTATATCACACACAATACGTGTTGTTATGTGTGTATTAGTCTATAAGCCCCTGGGCTCTTCTGTGTGTGTGTGTGTGTGTGTGTGTGTATGTATTTGTGTGTCCTGACCTAGTTCAAGCCCCCCTGCCAGCCAGCCACCTCACTCAGCCCCACTCTCTGCCTGTCAACTACCATTAGGGCAGGGTTTCCCAAACTCCGTCTTGCCCCCAGCACTACACAGCTGATTCAAATAATCAAACCTTGATGATTGAGTTGGTTATTTGAATCAGCTGAGTAGTGCTAGGGTAAAAACCTAAACGTGCACCAAGGTGAGAGTTGGGGCCAGGACCGAGTTTGGGAAACCCTGCATTAGGGCACTGGGACACACACACACTGTCTGAGGGTACGAAAGGACATTTTTAAGATCATGTCGAGACTTGAGTGGAGGTTCGTATGCAAATCATATCATGCCTTTAGCAAGAGTCAATGGTATTCTCACTAGAAATCCCCATATCACACACAGGAAACACTAGAACTAACCCATAACAATCAGAACATGATGCCTATACAGATGCAGTCTATGGGATTCTCTCAACACCCACAAAGCATTGTCATTAGTTACTACACACATATTACTCACTGGCAATGTTATATACATGAACCTACTCACTCCTGACCAGCCTTGATAATATCACTATAGTATAATATAATATCACTATAGTATAATATAATATCACTATAGTATAATATAATATCACTATAGTATAATATCACTATAGTATAATATAATATCACTATAGTATAATATAATATCACTATAGTATAATATCACTATAGTATAATATAATATCACTATAATATAATATCACTATAATATAATATCACTATAGTATAATATAATATCACTATAGTATAATATAATATCACTATAGTATAATATAATATCACTATAATATAATATCACTATAGTATAATATAATATCACTATAGTATAATATAATATCACTATAGTATAATATAATATCACTATAGTATAATATAATATCACTATAGTATAATATAATATCACTATAGTATAATATAATATCACTATAGTATAATATAATATCACTATAATATAATATCACTATAGTATAATATAATATCACTATAATATAATATCACTATAGTATAATATAATATCACTATAGTATAATATAATATCACTATAGTATAATATAATATCACTATAGTATAATATAATATCACTATAGTATAATATAATATCACTATAGTATAATATAATATCACTATAGTATAATATAATATCACTATAGTATAATATAATATCAGTATAGTATAATATCACTATAGTATAATATAATATCACTATAGTATAATATAATATCACTATAGTATAATATCACTATAATATAATATCACTATAGTATAATATAATATCACTATAGTATAATATAATATCACTATAGTATAATTAACTACAGACTAAATAGCCTTGGTTTCTCAAATGACTGCCTCGCCTGGTTCACCAACTACTTCTCAGATAGAGTTCAGTGTGTCAAATCGGAGGGCCTGTTGTCTGGACCTATGGCAGTCTCTATGGGGGTGCCACAGGGTTCAATTCTTGGGCCGACACTTTTCTCCGTGTATATCAATGATGTCGCTCTTGCTGCTGGTGACTCTCAGATCCACCTCTACGCAGACGACACCATTTTGTATACATCTGGCCCTTCATTGGACACTGTGTTAACAAACCTCCAAACGAGCTTCAATGCCATACAACAATCCTTCAGTAGCCTCCAACTGCTCTTAAACACTAGTAAAACTAAATGCATGCTTTTCAATCGAACGCTGCTGGCACCCGCCCACCCGACTAGAATCACCACTCTCGACGGGTCTGACCTAGAGTATGTGGACAACTACAAATACCTAGGTGTCTGGTTAGACTGTAAACTCAACTTCCAGACTCACATAAAGAATCTCCAATCCAAAGTTAAATCTAGAATCGGCTTCCTATTTCGCAACAAAGCCTCCTTCACTCATGCTGCCAAACATGCCCTCGTAAAACTGACTATCCTACCGATCCTTGACTTGGCGATGTCATTTACAAAATAGCCTCCAACACTCTACTCAGCAAATTGGATGTAGTCTATCACAGTGCCATCCGTTTTGTCTCCAAAGCCCCATACACTACCCACCACTGTGACCTGTACGCTCTTGTTGGCTGGTCCTCACTACATGTTCGTCGTCAAACCCACTGGCTCCAGGCCATCTATAAATCACTGCTAGGCAAATCCCCGCCTTATCTTAGCTCATTGGTCACCATAGCAGCACCCACCCGTAGTCTGCGCTCCAGCAGGTATATCTCACTGGTCATTCCCAAAGCCAACACCTCCTTTGGCCGCCATTCCTTCCAGTTCTCTGCTGCCAATGACTGGAACGAATTGCAAAAATCTCTGAAGCTGGAGACTCTTATCTCCCTCAATAACTTTAAGCATCAGTTGTCAGAGCACCTTACCGATCACTGCACCTGTACACAGCCCATCTGAAATTAGCCCACCCAACTACCTCATCCCTATATTGTTATTTATTTTGCTCTTTTGCACCCCAGTATCTCTATTTGCACATAATCTCTTGCACATCTAGCATTCCAGTGTTAATACTATTGTAATTATTCTGCACTATAGCCTATTTATTGCCTTACCTCCATAACTTGCTACATTTGCACACACTGTATATATATTTTCTGTTGTATTTTTGACTTTATGTTTTTTACCCCATATGTAACTCTGTGTTGTTTTTATTGCACTGCTTTGCTTTATCTTGGCCAGGTCGCAGTTGTAAATGAGAACCTGTTCTCAACTGGCTTACCTGGTTAAATAAAGGTGAAAAAATAAAATAAAAATATCACTATAGTATAATATAATATCACTATAATATAATATCACTATAGTATAATATAATATCACTATAGTATAATATAATATCACTATAATATATCACTATAATATAATATAATATCACTATAGTATAATATAATATCACTATAGTATAATATAATATCACTATAGTATAATATAATATCACTATAATATAATATCACTATAGTATAATATAATATCACTATAGTATAATATAATATCACTATAGTATAATATAATATCACTATAGTATAATATAATATCACTATAGTATAATATAATATCACTATAGTATAATATAATATCACTATAGTATAATATAATATCACTATAATATAATATCACTATAGTATAATATAATATCACTATAGTATAATATAATATCACTATCATATAATATAATATCACTATAGTATAATATAATATCACTATAATAATAGTGAAGACATCAAAACTATGAAATAACACATATGGAATCATGTGGAGTGTACGGTTTTAAGTGGTCTTATGGACAGATACTCCAATCTCCGCTGTGGAGCTTTGCAGCTCCTTCAGGGTTATCTTTGGTCTCTCTCTTTCTTTCACTCTCTTTCTTTCTCTCTCTTTCTTTCTCTCTTTCTTTCTTTCTCTCTCTTTCTTTCTCTCTCTTTCTTTCTCTCTCTTTCTTTCTCTCTCTTTCTGTCTCTCTCTTTCTCTCTCTCTTTCTGTCTCTCTCTTTTTTCTCTCTTTTTCTGTCTCTTTCTTTTTCTCTCTTTCTCTCTCTTTCTGTCTCTCTCTTTCTGTCTCTCTCTTCTTTCTTTCTTTCTCTCTCTTTCTGTCTTCTTTCTTTCTCTCTCTTTCTTTCTCTCTCTTTCTTTCTCTCTCTTTCGTTCTCTCTTCTTTCTCTCTCTTTCTTTCTCTCTCTTTCTTTCTCTCACTTTCTGTCTCTCTCTTTCTGTCTCTTTCTTTTTCTATCTTTCTTTCTCTCTCTTTCTGTCTCTCTCTTTCTGTCTCTCTCTTCTTTCTTTCTTTCTCTCTCTTTCTGTCTTCTTTCTTTCTCTCTCTTTCTTTCTCTCTCTTTCTTTCTCTCTCTTTCGTTCTCTCTCTTTCTTTCTCTCTCTTTCTGTCTTCTTTCTTTCTCTCTCTTTCTTTCTCTCTCTTTCTGTCTCTCTCTTTCTGTCTCTCTCTTTCTTTATCTCTCTTTCTTTCTCTTTCTGTCTCTCTCTTTCTTTCTCTCTCTTTCTTTCTCTTTCTGTCTCTCTCTTTCTGTCTCTCTCTTTCTGTCTCTCTCTTTCTTTCTCTCCTTTTCTGTCTCTCTCTTTCTTTCTCTCTCTTTCTGTCTCTCTCTTTCTCTCTCTCTTTCTGTCTCTCTCTTTCTTTCTCTCTCTTTCTGTCTCTCTCTTTATTTCTCTCTCTTTCTGTCTCTCTCTTTCTGTCTCTCTCTTTCTGTCTCTCTCTTTCTGTCTCTCTCTTTCTTTCTCTCTCTTTCTTTCTCTCTCTTTCTCTCTCTCTTTCTGTCTCTCTCTTTCTGCCTCTCTCTTTCTGTCTCTCTCTTTCTGACTCTCTCTTTCTCCCTCCCTAATAGCTACAGAACCCAACACTTATCTTAGCATCTGTCTTCTACGCATTCTGTATTAGGTCTCCAGCTCATATGCATGGTTCAAGGGAAGACTAATTAACAACAAACAGCCACTCCTCTGAGAGACAAGCAAACAAACAGTCCCTATCCATGTTAGTGAGACTTCATTAAACACACACACACACACACACACACACACACACACACACACACACACACACACACACACACACACACGCACATACACCACCACACATACACACACACATTAACACACACACACACTCCACAGACTCCACAGACACACACATTACACGGACAGACACAAGCCATATATGAACACATTGATATTCTCTAAACACACTTTGCTACATCTGGACTCTTCAGATAGATAGATAGATAGTGCGAGAGCGAGAGAGAGAGAGAGAGAGAGAGAGAGAGAGAGAGAGAGAGAGAGAGAGAGAGAGAGAGAGAGAGAGAGAGAGAGAGAGAGAGAGAGAGAGAGAGAGAGAGAGAGGGAGGGAGAGAGAGAGAGAGAGAGAGAGAGAGAGAGAGAGAGAGAGAGAGAGAGAGAGAGAGAGAGAGAGAGAGAGAGAGAGAGAGAGAGAGAGAGAGAGAGAGAGAGAGAGGAAAATGAATAGAAAAAATTACATTAGAGAGGTAAAAGGACAGGAGTCACTCAGAGGACAACAGTGTGTGTGTGTGTGTGTGTGTGTGTGTGTGTGTGTGTTTCTGGTTAAAAGGCTGGCTACATACTGTAGGTAGCGGGGAAAGCCAAAGTTCAATGAAAACAAGCTCAGCTGTTTAAAATCACTCTTAACCAGTGTGTGTGTGTGTGTGTGTGTGTGTGTGTGTGTGTGTGTGTGTGTGTGTGTGTGTGTGTGTGTGTGTGTGTGTGAGTTACCCAAAAGGTCAGTTTAGGGTTTCCTCATAGTTAGCCCCCCCCCCATCTCACTGTCAGTCTAGGCGGGTTATCTAATATCACACTGGAGATACTGTATGAGTGTTCATACAGCCTTGTGCTACAGGAAAGAGGAGAGCGAGAGAGAGAGAGAGAGAGAGACAGACAGACAGAGACACACACACAGAGAGAGAGAGAGAGAGAGAGAGACAGACAGACAGACAGACAGAGACACACAGAGAGAGAGAGAGAGAGAGAGAGAGAGAGAGAGAGAGAGAGAGAGACAGACAGACAGACAGACAGACAAAGAGAGAGAGAGAGACTTCAACATTATCCTTAGCTCTGACATCTTTCCTAATATTTGGAACCAAGGCCTGATCACCCCAAGGCCTGGAAATTTGACCCCACTAATTACAGTGGAATATGCGTCAGCAGCAATCTCGGAAAAATCCTCTGCAGTATCATCAACAGCAGACTCCAACATTTCCTCAGTGAAAAAAAAACAATGTCCTGAGCAAATGTCAAATTGGCTTCTTACCAAAATACCACGTATACACCCTCCACACCCTTATTGACAAACAAACAAAACAAAAACAAAGTCTTCTCATGCTTTGTTCATTTCAAATTTGGCATGAGGGTCTGCTATACAAATTGATGGAAAGCGGTGTTGGGGGAAAAACATACAACATTATAAAATCCATGTACACAAACAACAAGTGTGCAGTTGAAATTGGCAATCATTTATTTCCTCAGGGCTGTGGGGTGAGACAGGGATGCAGCTTGAGCCCCACCCTCTTCAACATATATATCAATGAATTGGCGAGAGCACTAGAACAGTCTGCAACACCCGGCCTCACCCTACTAGAATCTGAAGTCAAATGTCTACTGTTTGCAGATGATCAGGTGCTTCTGTCCCCAACCAAGGAGGGCCTACAGCAGCACCTAGATCTTCTGCACAGATTCGGTCAGACCTGGGCCCTGACAGTGAATATCAGTAAGATACAAATAATAGTGTTCCAATAAAGGTCCAGTGGCCAAGACAACAAATACAAATTATATCTAGACACTGTTGCCCTAGAGCACACAAGAAACTATACCTACCTCGGCCTAAACATCAACATAATTAGTAACTTCCACAAGGCTGTGAACGAGCTAAGAGATAAGGCAAGAAGGGCCTAACTTGAATCAGTTACAGAACCCATTGCCCTCTATGGTTGTGAGGTCTGGGGTCCGCTCACCAACCAAGAATTCACAAAATGGGACAAACACCAAATTGAGACTCTGCATGCAGAATTCTGCAGAAATATACTTTGTGTACGACGCAAAACCCCAAACAATGCATGCAGAGCAGAATTAGGACTATACCCGCTAGTTATCAAAATCCAGAAAAGAGCTGTTAAATTCTACAACCACCTAAAAGGAAGCGATGCCCTCACATTCCATCACAAAGCCCTCACCTACAGAGAGATTAACCTAGAGAAGAGTCCCCTCAGCCAGCTGGTTCTGGGGCTCTGTTCACAAACACAAACAGACCCCACAGAGCCCCAGGATGGCAACACAACTAGACCCAACTAGGGCTGTGGTGGTCATGAAACTTCATCAGCCGGTGATTGTCAAGCAAATAACTGCCGGTCTCACGGTAATTGACCGTTAATTAACATAAACACACTTAGCATCTCCTGGCTTCCAAACATAGCCTACAAGCCACGGATGCAGACCTTTGGAACATCTACATTAAAAAAAGTATAATAAATTAGCAGACAAGATTTGCTTAGAATTCCGTGGCATTATTTTATAGTGTTTTATAGTATGAAGAATACAATTGAACAAAGTTGAATAAAATATAAATGATATTTTCTCCAAACGATTTGAGGGAATGTACACATGCAGCTATTCTGTGTTGAGCTGTTAACAAAAAAACAGTTACACCTATATGCTTAATTTAGAGTTATTTATGTAACTTTTGTTGTGATACAAACGTTGGGATTTATGTTTTGATTTTAATACATTCTGAGGCTGCATGATGCGACTCTAATGATGATTTGAAAAAAGTTGCATGAAAGGCATGAGCTCTGCTTTGTTTTTTTGTGCAGGCTGTACACACTTCATCAGTCTCTCATTCAGAATTTGACAAGCACTTGATAATTCCTCGAATTTCCCGGCGGCATCTCCTTTGTGTGGTCGTAATGCCCCCTAAACAAATCCATGCCTTTTGCTGCCAGTGGCCATTGTGCACTTGGGCTGAATATGATAATAATAATTCCCTTCTCCCGGCTGTGTGATCCGAAGCACCTCTCACTCACATTGCTCTCCGTCATGTGATCGGGTCTTTCTCACAGGCTACAAGTGAAGACAGACACATCGGGGACGCAGCTGTGCATCCCCAATTCCGAGGTGCATATTGAAGATATTGGAAGAACTGTCCACATTTACTTTTCATCAGCCAACAAGATGAGTAGGCCTAACAAACAGCAAAAGCACTAGCCTATGTCAATCTACTATCCCACATAGTACAAATAAATAAATATTCCAATCATAGTCTGGGACAGTTGTGGGATGCGATGGATCCCAAATTAATACAACCACTAACATCAAAAAAACTTTTTTACGCAATGAGGCTGAAGCAACAGATCAGAACATTTAGCTTAAAATGTTGATAAACTATTAGGCTATTTCTACACATTATAAGAGCAGCAATGCGCACATGGCAGTAGGTTATTAGTGCAAATGTTTCAATAGCGGGAAAACACCATTTTCAAAAGTGACCGAAAATGTGATTATGCATGTAATGCTTTTATTATAAAGGTGCATTTTTATGGTGAAAATTATCTTCCCCAAAATCGAAACTCACGCGCTGCGTATGTATGCCAGTTAGGCTCTACACCAGTTGTAAAGCGGATTCATGTGCTTAATTTTAAGAAGTTATTTGGCCACTTTAGTTGTGATACAAACCTTATCAAAACATATAGGCTTATGGGCTAGGCTACATGAGGTGTGCGACTATGACTTGAAAAAGTTGCAAAAAAAGGCATGCGTTGTGTCTTGAAACGAGTGAGAGGTGCTTCGGATCACACGGCCGGGAGAAGGGTATTATTATTATATTCAGCCCAATGGCACAACGGGTACAACGGCCACTGGATTTCTTTAGGGGACATTACTACCACACAAAGGGGGAGCTGCAGGGAAATTCGAGGCATTATCAAGTGCTTGTCAAATTGTGAATGAGAGACTGATGAAGTGAGTACACAAGCTGGGCATCATTCACAAGTAATAGTATATAATTCACAAGTGATAGGCTAATATTGTCACCTATCAGAGTCTTCTTGATTTAATCGTGTCTTTACATACACTACCGTTCAAAAGTTTGGGGTCACTTAGAAATGTCCTTGTTTTCCATGAAAACATACATGAAATGAGTTTGAATAGGAAATATAGCAAAATGCATAGGAAATGTAGTCATTGACAAGGTTAGAAATAATGATTTTTAATTGAAACAATAATTGTGTCCTTCAAACTTTGCTTTTGTCAAATAATCCTCCATTTGCAGCAATTACAGCCTTGCAGACCTTTGGCATTCTAGTTGTCAATTTGTTGAGGTAATCTGAAGAGATTTCACCCCATGCTTCCTGAAGCACCTCCCACAAGTTGGATTGGCTTGATGGGCACTTCTTATGTACCATACGGTCAAGCTGCTCCCACAACAGCTCAATAGGGTTGAGATCTGGTGACTGTGCTGGCCACTCCATTATAGCCAGAATACCAGCTGACTGCTTCTTCCCTAAATAGTTATTGTGTCACGCCCTGACTCTGGGGACTTGTATATGTTGAGTCAGGGTGTGTATATTCTATGTGTGTAGATCTATGTTGGCTGGTGTGGTTCCCAATCAGAGGCAGCTGTAGCTCGTTGTCTCTGATTGGGGACCATACTTAGGCAGCCTATTGGCACTAGTGGGTTGTGGGATCTTGTTCCGTGTTAGGTATGTTTGTTTTGTGTACCTTGGACTTGCACGTTTCGTTTAGTTTGTTCTTTTGTCGTGTGTTTATTCGTGTTAAAATAAACATGTACGCATATCACGCTGCGCCTTGGTCTGACCCGTCTGTAAGCGAACGTAACATATTGCATAGTTTGGAGCTGTGCTTTGGGTCATTGTCCTGTTGTAGGAGGAAATTGGCTCCAATCAAGCGCCGTCCACAGGGTATGACATGGCGTTGCAAAATGGAGTGATAGCCTTCTTTCTTCAAGATCCCTTTTACCCTGTACAAATCTCTCACTTTACCACCACCAAAGCACCCCCAGACCATCACATTGCCTCCACCATGCTTGACAGATGGCATCAAGCACTCCTCCAGCATCTTTTCATTTGGTCTTGTCTCAGAAATATTCTTCTTTGTGATCCGAACACCTCAAACTTCGATTCGTCTGTCCATAACACTTTTTTCCAATCTTCCTCTGTCCAGCGTCTGTTATCTTTCGCCCATCTTAATCTTTTCTTATTATTGGCCAGTCTGAGATATGGCTTTTTCTTTGCAACTCTGCCTAGAAGGTCAGAATCCCGGAGTCGCCTCTTCATTGTTGACGTTGAGACTGGTGTTTTGCGGGTACTATTTAATGAAGCTGCCAGTTGAGGACCTGTGAGCCGTCTGTTTCTCAAACTAGACACTAATGTATTTGTCCTCTTGCTCAGTTGTGCACCCGGGCCTCCCACTCCTCTTTCTATTCTGGTTAGAGCCAGTTTGCGCTGTTCTGTGAAGGGAGTAGTACACAGCGTTGTACGAGATCTTCAGTTTCTTGGCAATTTCTCACATGGAATAGCCTTCATTTCTCAGAAAAAGAATAGACTGACGAGATTCAGAAGAAAGTTATTTGTTTCTGGCCATTTTGAGCCTGTAATCGAACCCACAATTGCTGATGCTCCAGATACTCAACTAGTCTCAAGAAGGCCAGTTTTATTGCTACTTTAATCAGCACAACAGTTTTCAGCTGTGCTAACATAATTGCAAAATGGTTTTCTAATGATCAATTAGCCTTTTAAAATGATAAACTTGGATTAGCAAACACAACGTGCCATTGGAACACAGGACTGATGGTTGCTGATAATGGGCCTCTGTACGCCTATGTAAATATTCCATAACAAATCAGCCGTTTCCAGCTACAATAGCCATTTACAACATTAACAATGTCTACACTGTATTTCTGATCAATTTGATGTTCTTTTAATGGACAAAAAAAAGTTTTTTCTTTCAAAAACAAGGACATTTCTAAGTGACCCCAAACGTTTGAACGGTAGTGTATACTAGATAATATATGTGTGAAATTTGTTTTGATTTAGAATGGACCATTATCATGCACCTGTCTAGAAAAGGGGCAGGGTAAAAAATACATGTAATCTATGCACTTAAATAGCGAATGGAGGACGCTTTTCCTGTGGTTCATTTTCATGCCAGCCAGGTAGGCTATACTCCTGTTGTAAAGAGAAGCAATGTGCTTAATATTAGGAAAGTTGAGAAATAAATATAGTAGGCCTAGCCTATAGAAAGCTGATGGAATCCTTCTCTTTTTAATAGAGGTAATCAAAACTCTGTTTTCTCGCGCAATTGCATAGTCTATAGAAATGTTGCTCAAAATGAGCTCATGGGCTCTCATTAAGTGTTTGATTAGAGTTTCGATTACATTTGCATTGATGTCAGAGTGATTCGTGGGACAATAGAGTGCTGAGTACCAGGCAGTTAGCAAGTTTGGTAGGCTACTAATGACCATCAGCAGCATCAGAGCTTGGAGAAGAAGCCTAATTACCATGACTAAACGGTCACATGGAATTTGACTGTGGTCATGACTCATGACCGCCGGTGTGGTGGTAATATGATCACCGTAACAGCCCTAGACCCAACCAAATTATGAGAAAGCAAAAAGATAACTGTTTGACACACTGGAAAGAATCAACCAAATAACAGAGCAAATTGGAATGCCATCTGGCCCTAAACAGAGAGTACACAGTGGCAGAATACCTGACCACTGTGACTGACCCTAAATTAAGAAAGTCCTTGACTATGTACAGAGTCAGTGAGTATAGCCTTGCTATTGAGAGAGGCCACCGTAGGCAGACCTGGCTCTCGAGAGAAGACAGGTTATGTGCCCACTGCCCACAAAATGAGGTAGAAACTGAGCTGCACTTCCTAACCTCCTGCCAAATATATGACCACATTAGAGACACAATTTTCCCACAGATCACACTGACCCACAAAGAATTTGAAAACATATCAAACATTGATAAACTCCCATATCTGTTAGGTAAAATACCGCAGTGTGCAGTCACAGCAGCAATATTTGTGGCCCGTTGCCATGAGAAAAGGGCAACCAGTGGAGCACAAACAACATTGCAAATACAACCTATATTTATCTGTTTATTTACTTTCCCTTTCATACTTAACTACTTGCACATTGTTACAACACTGTACATAGCCAATAATATAACATTTGAAATGTGTAATATTTACTAATGTTTCCATTGTTTATTTCCGTTTTGTTTATTGTCTATTCCATTTGCTTTGGCAATGTAAACATATGTTTCCCATGCCAATGAAGCCCTTTGAATTGAATTGAGAGACAGAGAAAGAGAGAGACAGAGAGAGAGAGACAGAGCGAGAGAGGGACACACACAGAGAGAGAGAGAGCGAGAGAGAGAGATTTTAAAAGAAGAAGAGGCCACAGGGAGAGATTGCTCAAGATTGTTGCTGTAGAGATTATTCTGAACACACACACAACTCGGCCCTCTAAGTATGTGTTATTTTATTTTTTTGTAAGTGTGTTAGTGCTCATTAAATATGCATGAGGAACAGCCTTCGGAAGAGCTAGTTCTAAATGAGCACTCTGACCTTGCTCCCTCTCTTCTCTCCTCCTCTCTCTCTCTCTCTCTCTCTCTCTCTCTTCTCCCTCTCTCTCCCTCTCCCTCTCCCTCTCCCTCTCCCTCTCCCTCTCTCTCTCTCTCTCTCTCTCTCTCTCTCTCTCTCTCTCTCCCCCCTCTCTCTCTCTCTCTCTCCTTTCTCTATCCCGTCTACCTCTCTCTTTCCCTCTCTCATCTCATCTTCTCTCTTTCTCCCCTCTCTCAACTTTTCTCTCCCTCTCCTCTAAGCTTTGGCCAAGGTTAAAGGAATGTTACTTCAAGGCCGTACTGTCTCTCTCTCTCTCCACCTCTCTCTCCACCTCTCTCTCCATCTCCCCCTCCACCTCTCTCCATGATTATGCCGACCCCCCCAGAGCCAAAAGGATGATAGAGGAAGGGTAGTAAAGAGAGTAATAGAGAGAAGGAGAGAAAAGGAGGGAGAGAGGGAAGAGACAATGTCAACAAACCTCTCTTTCTTCTGGCACACACTGGTTGCATCCCAAGTTGCACACTATTCCCTACATAGTGCCTGACTGCCTGGTTAAAAGTAGTACACTATATAGGGAATAGGTTGCCATTTAGGATGCGACCCCTTCACTTATTGTTCACACAAGCGTGCCTGAGAGTACCTGCTTTCTTGTGTGCGTGTGGTTGTGTGTGTGTGCGTGTGTGCGTGTGGTTGTGTGTGTGTGTGTGTGTGCGTCCCTATGCTGGTCTTCTGACTAATGGTATTCCATTAAGAGTGTGTGTGTCAGGTGCGAAGGCAGCCGGGAGAGAGTAGGGTGGAAGGAGGCTGCTCACTGTCTCTCTCTCTCGCTCTGTCTCTCTCTCTCTCTCTCTCTCTCTCTCTCTCTCTCTCTCTCTCTCTCTCCCTGTCTCTCTGTGTCTCTCTCTGTCTCTATATCTGTCTCTCTCTCTTTCTGTCTCTCTTTCTGTCTCTCTCTGTCTCTCTGTCTCTGTCTCTCTCTGTCTCTGTCTCTGTCTCTCTCTCACTCTCTCTCTCTCTCTCTCTCTCTCTGTCTCTCTCTCTCTCTCTCTCTCTCTCTCTCTCTCTCTCTCTGTGTGTGTCTGTCTCTCTGTCGCTCTCTGTCTCTCTCTGTTTCTCTCTGTCTCTCTCTCTCTCTCTCTCTCTCTCTCTCTCACACTCTGTCTGTCTGTCTGTCTGTCTGTCTGTCTGTCTGTCTGTCTGTCTGTCTGTCTGTCTGTCTGTCTGTCTGTCTGTCTGTCTGTCTGTCTGTCTGTCTCTCTCTCTCTCTCTCTCTCTCTCTCTCTGTCTCTCTGTCTATCTGTCTCTCTCTGTCTCTCTCTGTCTCTATGTCTGTCTCTCTCTCTCGGTAGCTGTAGCACTAGGCTGTTTGAACACTCATATCTCCAGTGTGATATTAGAGAGCACGCCTAGACACACACACACACACACACACACACACACACACACACACACACACACACACACACACACACACACACACACACACACACACACACACACACACACACACACAATGCTGTCCTCTGAGTGACTCCTGTCCTCTTACCTCTATAATGTACTCACTCTGGAGCAGTGGAAGCGCGTTCTCTGGGGTGATTAATCACGCTTCACCATCTGGCAGTCCCACGGACAAATCTGGGTTTGGCGGATGCCAGGAGAACGCTACCTGCCCCAATGCATAGCGCCAACTGTAAAGTTTGGTGGAGGAGGAATAATGGTCTGGGGCTGTTTTTCATGGTTCGGGCTAGGCCCTTTAGTTCCAGTGAAGGGAAATCTTAATGCTACAGCATAAAATGACATTCTAGACGATTCTGTGCTTCCAACTTTATGGCAACAGTTTTGGGATGGCCCTTTCCTGTTTCAGCATGACAATGCCCCCGTGTACAAAGTGAGGTCCATACAGAAATAGTTTGTCAAGATCGGTGTGGAAGAACTTGACTGGCCTGCACAGAGCCCTGACCTCAACCCCATTGAACACCTCTGGGATGAATTGGAAAACCGACTGTGAACCAGGCCTAGTCCCTGCAACAATGTTCCAGCATCTAGTGCAAAGCCTTCCCAGAAGAGTGGCTGCTTTTATAGCATCAAAGGGGGGACAAACTGCATATTAATGCCCATGATTTTGGAATGAGATCTTCGACGAGCAGGTCTCCACATACTTTTGGTCATATAGTGTAGTTGTAGTACAAATAGTTCGGGAAGATAAATACACAGATAAATATTGGTGGTATTTACAATATTGTTTGTGCTCCACTGGTTGCACTTTTGTCATGGCAACAGGCCACAAATGTTGCTGCTGTGACTGCACACTCAATAGATATGGGACTTTATCAAAATTTGATTTATTTTCAAATTCTTTGTGGGTCTGTGTAATCTGATGGAAATATGTGTCTCTAATATGGTCATACATTTGGCAGGAGGTTAGGAAGTGCAGCTCAGTTTCCACCTCATTTTGTGGGCAGTGTGCACATAGCCTGTCTTCTCTCAAGAGCCAGGTCTGCCTATGGTGGCCTCTCTCAATAGCAAGGCTATGCTTGCTTGCTCTCTCTCTCTCTCTCTCTCTCTCTCTCTCTCTCTCTCTCTCTCTCTCTCTCTCTCTCTCTCTCTCTCTCTCTCTCTCTCTCTCTCTCTCTCTCTCTCTCTCTCTCTCTCTCTCTCTCTCTCTCTCTCTCTCTCTCTCTCTCTCTCTCTCTCTCTCTCTCTCTCTCTCTCTCTCTCTCTCTGTCTGTGTGTCTCTCTCTCTCTCTCTCTCTCTCTCTCTCTCTCTCTCTCTCTCTCTCTCTCTCTCTCTCTCTCTCTCTCTCTCTCTCTCTCTCTCTCTCTCTCTCTCTCTCTCTCTCTCTATACAACAATATACAAAACAACAGCGACAGAAACCAACACAGCGAATTAAACAAAACAAAGTCAACAACAACCAGACATTGACAGTAAATATTACAGACACAACGTTTCAAGAGAATAACAATGTATAAAATATTATATTATTAGCGGTTAAAAAATGTAGTATAACATTTAAAATGTTACATAAGCTATGTACAGTGTCGTGACAATGTGCAAATAGTTGAATGTACTGATGACAGGGGGGAAATAAATATTTACATTGGTGTTTCTGACCCACTGGTTGACCTTTTCTTGTGGCAGCAGGTCACAAATCTTGCTGCTGGGATTGCACGCTGCGGTATTTGGCCTAACAGACACGGGAGTTTGTCAAAATTGTATTTGTGTTCGAATTCTTTGTGGGTTTGTGTAATTTGAGGGAAATATTTGTCTCTTATATGGTCGTACATTTGGCAGGAGGTTAGAAACTCTGTCTCTCTCTGTCTCTCTCTCTCTTGGTCTATCTCTCTCTGTGTCTCTCTCTCTCTCTCTCTCTCTCTGTGTCTCTGTCTCTCTCTGTGTCTCTGTCTCTCTCTCTCTCTGTCTCTCACTCTCTGTCTGTCTCTCTCTCTCTCTCTCTCTCTCTCTCTCTCTCTCTCTCTCTCTCTCTCTCTCTCTCTCTCTCTCTCTCTCTCTCTCTCTCTCTCACTCTCTCTCTCTCTCTCACACTCTCTCTCTCTCTCTCTCCTCCTCTCCTTTTCTCCTCTGTCTCTCCTGTCTTTCTTTCTTTATTTTCTCTTCGTCCTCCTTTTCTTCTGTCTCTTCCTTTATCCCTGGTTCATGAATCACATGGCCCTCCCTCCTCTAAACGTCACAGTAATTAACACACTCGTAAAATGGCGCCACAGAGACCCCTGTGTGTGCGTGTGTATACGTGTCGGTTTCTGTGTGTGTGTGTGTTTGTGTGTGAATGTGTGTGTGCGTCTATTGTGTGTGTGTATACGTGAGTGCTTCTGTGTGTGTGTGTGTGTGTGTGTGTGTATTTGGTGTGTGTGTGTGTGTTTGTGTCTGAATGTGTGTGTACGTCTGTTGTGTGTGTGTGTGTGTATACGTGAGTGCTTCGTGTGTGTGTGTGTGTGTGTGTGTGTGTGTGTGTATTTGGTGTGTGTGTGTGTGTGTCCTTGAAGCTAGAGCAGTGTGTTATTGATCGCAGCTCTCTGTTTAACACAGCCTTTAGATTTGTCAGTCAGCCGCCTCCCTGCCAGGGGCATGTCTTTCAGGAGGACTACCACCATGTGTGGGTGTGTCTGTTGGGATCTAGACATTTCACCTGGCACATATATCCAACAACTGTGTAATATAGCTTAAAGTAGACCTTATGACAGTCAAGCAAGTAACTCGTCTCGCTGGCTTCTAATCTATTAATCTATAGGGAGTAGCGCAGTATGAATTAATGCATAGATATTACTGCTACAGCAACTCATGACATGGTGGTAACAATGAGCAGATAGTAACCAAAGACACCGGGTTTAGTGTGGGGTAGAGAACAGGGTTTAGTGTGGGGTAGAGAACAGGGTTTAGTGTGAGGTAGAGAACAGGGTTTAGTGTGGGGTGGAGAACAGGGTTTAGTGTGGGGTGGAGAACAGGGTTTAGTGTGGGGTAGAGAACAGGGTTTAGTGTGGGGTGGAGAACAGGGTTTAGTGTGGGGTGGAGAACAGGGTTTAGTGTGGGGTAGAGAACAGGGTTTAGTGTGGGGTGGAGAACAGGGTTTAGTGTGGGGTGGAGAACAGGGTTTAGTGTGGGGTAGAGAACAGGGTTTAGTGTGGGGTAGAGAACAGGGTTTAGTGTGAGGTAGAGAACAGGGTTTAGTGTGGGGTAGAGAACAGAGTTTAGTGTGGGGTGGAGAACAGGGTTTAGTGTGGGGTGGAGAACAGGGTTTAGTGTGGGGTGGAGAACAGGGTTTAGTGTGGGGTAGAGAACAGGGTTTAGTGTGGGGTAGAGAACAGGGTTTAGTGTGGGGGTAGAGAACAGGGTTTAGTGTGGGGTAGAGAACAGGGTTTAGTGTGGGGTAGAGAACAGGGTTTAGTGTGGGGTAGAGAACAGGGTTTAGTGTGGGGTAGAGAACAGGGTTTAGTGTGGGGTAGAGAACAGGGTTTAGTGTGGGGTAGAGAACAGGGTTTAGTGTGGGGTAGAGAACAGGGTTTAGTGTGGGGTAGAGAACAGGGTTTAGTGTGGGGTAGAGAACAGGGTTTAGTGTGGGTGCATGAGTGAGGTGAACACCTCCCTGCGTTTGCAACAAGATCTCACAGTTTGACTTCAGTATTCAACGTTTGTCCAGGGTGGGAACACTTCCAATTTCGAGGGTTAGCTTTAGGCATTCATTCAGGATGTTTAAAGTAAGGTTTGGGATAGGGTTACAACAGAAATACATGAGTCCCTAGCACTGGGATTGAACACGCGACCCTCTGAGCCGGAGCTCGTGGCAAACCGCAAGACTACTTGATGGTATTAGCACTCACCGTTGCCCCTAGTGGCCGGTTTTGAAGGCATCTCCCGATGTCCTGGGGACCTGAATGAACATCGAATATGGCTTTGGATTTCCAGTGAGCTGGCTAGCATTTGTGCGTCTCTATGTGTGTGTCTTTTATATCTGAGCTCTTCTCCTGCCTGTCAGTGTATGATTGGTCTCTCTATTTCCAGGGTGGTTCTCTCTCTCTCTCTTTCCAGGGTTGCTCTCTTTCTCTTTCTCTCTTTCTTTCCAGGGTTTCTCTCTCTCTCTCTCGCTCTGTCTTTCCAGGGTTGCGCTCTCTCTTTCTCTCTCTGTTTCCATGGTTGCTCTCGCTCGCTCTCTCTCCAGGGTTGCTCTCTTTCTGTCTCTTTCTCTCTTTCTCTCTTTCCAGGGTTGCTCCTCTCTCTTTCTCTTTCTCTTTCCAGGGTTGCACTCTCTCTCTCCCCTTCGCTCTCTCTTGCCAGGTTTGCTCTCTCTCTCTCTGTCTGTCTCTCTCTCTCTCTCTCTCTCTCTCTCTCTCTCTCTCTCTCAGGGTTTCTCTCTCTCTCTGTTTCCAGGGTTGCTCTCTCTCTCTCTCTCTCTCTCTCTCTCTCTCTCTCTCTCTCTCTCTCTCTCTCTCTCTCTCTCTCTCTCTCTCTCTCTCTCTCTCTTTCCAGGGTTGCTCTCTCTCTCTTTCTCTCTCTTTCTTTCTCTCTTTCCAGGGTTGCTCTCACTCTCTCCTTCTCTCTCTTTCTCTCGCTCTTTCCAGGGTTGCTCTCTTTTTCTCTCTCTCTTTCCATGGTTGCTCTCTCTCTTTCCAGGGTTGCTCTCTTTTTCTCTCTCTCTTTCCATGGTTGCTCTCTCTCTTTCCAGGGTCGCTCTCTCTCTTTCCAGGTTCTCTCTCTCTTTCTCTCTTTCCAGGGTTGCTCTCACTCTCTCCTTCTCTCTCTTTCTCTCGCTCTTTCCAGGGTCGCTCTCTCTCTTTCCAGGTTCTCTCTCTCTTTCTCTCTTTCCAGGGTTGCTCTCACTCTCTCCTTCTCTCTCTTTCTCTCGCTCTTTCCAGGGTCGCTCTCGCTCTTTCCATGGTTGCTCTCTCTCTTTCCAGGGTTGCTCTCTCTCTTCCAGGGTTTTTCTCCCGCTCCTTCTCTCTTCCCAGGGTTGTTCTCTCTCTTTCTCTCTCTCTTTCTAGGGTTGCTCTCTCTCTCTTTTTCTCTCTCTCCAGGGCTTTAGTGACAACTCCAACATCACCTCCACACATGCAGACTTTTAGAAACCTCAGCCAGCTTTACAGGAACGTATGCCATACATACATGACTGTCTGCCATATCACATACCCCACACACAGCTAGTCAGACAGCCAGCTAGTCAGACAGACAGACAGACAGACAGCTAGCCAGACAGCTAGCCAGCTAGCCAGACAGACAGCTAGCCAGCTTGCCAGACAGACAGACAGCTAGACAGCTTGCCAGCTAGCCAGACAGACAGCTAGCTAGCTAGCCAGACGGACAGCTAGCCAGCTTGCCAGACAGACAGACAGCTAGCCAGCTTGCCAGCCAGCCAGACATACAGACAGCTAGCCAGCTTGCCAGCCAGCCAGACATACAGCTAGCTAGCTAGCCAGACGGACAGCTAGCCTGCTAGCCAGACAGCCAGCTAGCCAGACAGACAGCATATACAGTACAGTACACACTCACTGATCTATACATCCTATGGATCTGATGTTAGAAACAGTTGTTTGGAGGTGGAATTGATTTGTAGATCAGGTGCTGTATAGTGTCTTAAAGTAGGAGTGCTGATTTTGAATCAGTTTGGCCTTTAAGATCACAATGAATAAGATTACATGGACAGGGGGGACCTGATCCTAGATCAGCACTTCTACTCTGAGATGCTTCATACATACGGCTGTAGGTAAATACATTTTGGGTGAAAGTAGTATGATCTCTGTTTTGTGTTTAGTTTTTCTCCTAAAATGGTTAGGATGAGGATTTGGGACTTTGATGTCTAATGGCAACTTCTACCAGAGTGTGAATGCTGAGAGAGAGCAGGACAGAAACAGAGTGCATTTTGGGATAGGGGTTGGCTACAGTTGGGGTTTAAAAGCACACACGAGAGGAATTATACACACACACACACCACACACACACACACACACACACACACACACACACACACACACACACACACACACACACCACACACACCGGTTAGCAAAATGATGTCATTTTGAGCAGCTGTGTCTGCAGTGCTGCTGTTGATCAGCTCCTGATGTTGGCTAGTGTGTGTGTGTGTGTGTGTGTGTGTGTGTGTGTGTGTGTTTGTGTGTGTGTGGTGTGTGTGGTGTGTGTGCTGTGTGTGTGCTTTCATGTGTGTTTGTGAAAGAGGGAGAGAACAGCTGGGCTAGAGGAAAGAGAGAGAGAGAATGAGGAAAAAGGAGGGAGGGAGGGAGGGAGGGGTGGAGGGAGGGATGGAGGGAGGGATGGGTGGAGTGAGGGGGGAGGGAGGAAGGTAGGGAGGGGTGGATGGATGGAGGGAGGGTTGGAGGGAGGGGTGGATGGAGGGAGGGAGGGAGGGAGGGAGGGAGGGAAGGAGGGGTGGAGGGAGGGGTGGAGGGAGGGGTGGAGGGAGGGAGGGGGTGGAGGGAGGGGTGGAGGGGATGGAGGGAGGGAGGGGTGGAGGGATGGAGGGAGGGAGGGATGGAGGGAGGGGTGGAGGGAGGGGTGGAGGGATGGAGGGAGGGAGGGATGGAGGGAGGGGTAGAGTGAGGGGTGGAGGGAGGGAGGTAGGGAAGGGTGGAGGGATGGAGGGAGGGGTGGAGGGAGGTAGGGAGGAAGGGGTGGAGGGATGGAGGCTTGCGAAGGGAGAGGCCGGCGATCCCCTTTCACCTCACGCACACAAATCACACACAAACACATACACATAAACACACAAACCATCCCTCAGCCCCAGCCGCGGCTGGAAAAATACAGTCAATACTTCTCTACCTCCACGTCCCTCTCACCTCCTCCTCCCCCTCTATCGCCTCTCCTATCCTCTCACTCCCCCTCTCTCTGCCACCTCTTCTCAAACAGATGTGGGTTAGTTGCTATTCAGCTGAGAGGCTGAGAAGGGATAGGGACAGGGAGAAGGAGAGAGAGAGGGAACAGAGAGAGAGAGAGAGTGAGAGAAAGAGAAAGAGAGAGAGAGAGAGTAGGCAGACCTGGCTCTCAAGAGAAGACTGGCTATGTGCACACTGCCCACAAAATGAGGTGGAAACTGAGCTGCCAAATGTATGACCATATTAGAGACACATATTTCCCTCAGATTACACAGACCCACAAAGAATTAGAAAACAATCCCAATTTTGATAAACTCCCATATCTATTGGGTGAAATAACACAGTGTGCCATCACAGCAGAAATATTTGTGACCTGTTGCCACAAGAAAAGGGCAACCAGTGAAGAACAAACACCATTGTAAATACATTTACATTTTAGTCATTTAGCAGATGCTCTTACCCTTATTTTTTTTATACTGCCCCCCCCGTGGGAATCAAACCCACAACCCTGGCGTTGCAAACGCCATGCTCTATCAACTGAGCTACATCCCTGCCGTCCATTCCGTCCCCTACCCTGGACGACGCTGGGCCAATTGTGCGCCGCCCATGAGTCTCCCGGTCGCGGCCGGCTGCGACAGAGCCTGGATTCGAACCAGGATCTCTAGTGGCACAGTTAGCACTGCGATGCAGTGCCTTAGACCACTGCGCCACTCAGGAGTAAATACAAACTATATTTATGTTTATTTATTTTCCCTTTTGTACTTTCACTATTTGCACATAATATGACATTTGAAATGTCTTTATTCTTTTGGAACTTTTGTGAGTGTAATGTTTAGTGTTAATTTTTATTGTTTATTTCACATTTGTTTATTATCTACTTCACTTCCTTTGGTAATGTTAACATATGTTTCCCATGCCAATAAAACCCTTAAATTGAATTGAATTGAGAGCGAGAGAGAGAGAGGTGAGAGAGAGAGAGAGAGAGAGAGAGAGAGAGGTAGAGAGAGAGAGAGAGAGAGAGAGAGAGGTAGAGAGAGAGAGAGAGAGAGAGAGGTAGAGGTAGAGAGAGAGAGAGAGAGAGAGAGAGAGAGAGAGAGAGAGAGAGAGAGAGAGAGAGAGAGAGAGAGAGAGAGAGAGAGAGAGAGAGAGAGAGAGAGAGAGACGTAGAGGAGGAGATATATTAGTAGCTGTGGAATTCTAGTCCTGGAGGAGAGAAAGGCCCCAGCCTGGCAGAACTCTGTTTGTCTTGGAGCGAGGAAAGGAGGGAGAGAGAGAGAGACAGAGAGAGAGAGAGTGGGATAAATGTTTCTCCCACACACACACGTGACCTTGTCGCAACAGCAAACAACCCGAGTTGAAAATAAATAAAGAGAGAGAGGGGAGGGGGGTTGGATCCGGTTAAAGAGTCAGAGAGCAGGGGTTGGATCCGGTTAAATTAAAAAGAAAAAAAAAAGAACTGGGAATGAAAATGATCTCTAGTGTTCCGGAACAGAACAATTATTTTCAAATCTTGAGAACCGGTTAATGTTATTTTTTGTTCCAAAAATATTCCTAATATCTAGTATAGATACACATTCCAGTTCACGTCATGATGTTCAACGCTTCAAGCCATGCCCCCTCCATGTCCACCCCTCTCTCTCTCTCTCTCTCTCTCTCTCTCCAACCAACCCCCCCAACCCCCCGGTGAAATTTAATTTGCATCTCGCGCCTGCACTCATCTGGCCAATCATGACGCATTCCATAGCAAGCTTTTCTATCTGTGCTATGAGTCGAGTAAATTGATGAGCTATTTTTTTTAAATCGATGTTGATTCCACGGATAAAAAAAATAAGAAAAGGAACTATATGAACCGTTACTGTTTCTGGTCGGGACACTGGAACAGAACGAAACAAAGAAATAGGAACTATATGAACCGTTACTGTTTCTGGTCGGGACACTGGAACAGAACGAAACAAGAAATAGGAACTATATGAACCGTTACTGTTTCTGGAACAGAACGAAACAAGAAATAGGCGTTCTGTTCAGAACAGAACAATTGGAAAGTAATTTCGGTTCCAAACCCTGATAGAGATTGAAAACGAGTGGGAGCGAGAGAGAACTTCTGATTTAAACTGAGTGGGAGAGAGAGAGAACTTCTGATTTAAAGTGAGTGGGAGAGAGAGAGAACTTCTGATTTAAAGTGAGTGGGAGAGAGAGAGAACTTCTGATTTAAAGTGAGTGGGAGAGAGAGAACTTCTGATTTAAACTGAGTGGGAGAGAGAGAGAACTTCTGATTTAAACTGAGTGGGAGAGAGAGAGAACTTCTGATTTAAACTGAGTGGGAGAGAGAGAGAACTTCTGATTCAAACTGAGTGGGAGAGAGAGAGAACTTCTGATTTAAAGTGTTAAGCAGAGGAGTGCCTCTTTTCAAAACAAATGACTAAAGCTTCTAGTCTACAATATGATAGTCTGATTGTCTACAAATGAGATACACTGTGGTTGAGGAACTTCCTATGAATGTGTGTGTGTGTGTGTGTGTATATGTGTGTGTGTGTGTTATGCAAGGTTTGCCATTACGTACATCGGAGTACATAGGATGTAGGAGTCACTGACCATGAGGAAAACAATGCAGCCTATGACACATGTAAGAGCCCAGAACAGATACTCTGTGTGCGTGTGTGCGCGTGCGTATGTGTGTGTGTGTGTGTGTCATTTGTGATGACTCGTCACCAAGAGACCATTCATTTGAAGTGAGACACATCTCTCATCTAATTTAAAGGCAGAGTTGTTTGATGTCAGCTCTTTTGTGTGGTTTCCAGATTAGCCCATCTTATTCATCAGTCCACATCTCTCTCTCTCTTTATTTTCTTCACCATCCCTCTCTCTCTCTCTCTATCTTAACATCAATCTCTTTTACTGACTCCCACTTCTGGAAATCCCATTAAATGTTTTATCAACCTGAAACCCACACAGAAAAACAAGCATTTAGAGAGAGGAAAGAAGAAGGGAGGAGAGAGGGAGGAGAGAGAGGGAGGAGAGAGAGGAGACAGGGGGAGGAGACAGAGGGAGGAGACAGAGGGAGGAGAGAGGGAGGAGAGAGAGGGAGGAGAGGGAGGAGAGGGAGGAGACAGAGGGAGGAGACAGAGGGAGGAGAGAGGGAGGAGAGAGAGGGATGAGAGAGAGGGAGGAGAGAGGGAAGAGAGAGGGAGGAGACAGAGGGAGGAGAGAGAGGGATGAGAGAGAGGGAGGAGAGAGGGAAGAGAGAGAGGGGAGAGAGAGGGAGGAGATAGACGGAGGAGAGAGGGAGGAGAGAGGGAGGAGATAGAGGGAGGAGATAGGGAGGAGAGAGAGGGAGGAGAGAGGGAGGAGAGAGGGAGGAGAGAGAGAGGAGATAGAGGGAGGAGATAGAAGGAGGAGATAGACGGAGGAGATAGAGGGAGGAGATAGAGGGAGGAGATAGAGGGAGGACATAGAGGGAGAAGAGAGGGAGGAGAGAGAGAGGGAGGAGATAGAGGGAGGAGAGAGAGGGATGAGAGAGAGGGAGGAGAGAGGGAAGAGAGAGAGGGGAGAGAGAGGGAGGAGACAGAGGGAGGAGAGATAGAGGGAGGAGATAGAGGGAGGAGAGAGAGGGATGAGAGAGAGGGAGGAGAGAGGGAAGAGAGAGAGGGGAGAGAGAGGGAGGAGATAGACGGAGGAGAGAGGGAGGAGAGAGGGAGGAGAGAGAGGGAGGAGAGAGGGAGGAGAGAGAGGGAGGAGAGAGGGAGGAGAGAGAGAGGAGATAGAGGGAGGAGATAGAAGGAGGAGATAGACGGAGGAGATAGAGGGAGGAGATAGAGGGAGGAGATAGAGGGGAGAGAGAGGGAGGAGACAGAGGGAGGAGACAGAGGGAGGAGATAGAGGGAGGAGAGAGAGGGAGGACATAGAGGGAGAAGAGAGGGAGGAGAGAGAGAGGGAGGAGATAGAGGGAGGAGAGAGGGAGGAGAGAGAGGGGAGAGAGAGGGAGGAGACAGAGGGAGGAGACAGAGGGAGGAGAGAGAGGGAGGAGCGAGAGGGAGGAGAGAGAGGGAGGAGATAGAGGGAGGAGAGAGAGGGAGGAGATAGAGGGAGGAGAGAGAGGGATGAGAGAGGGATGAGAGAGAGGGAGGAGATAGGGAGGAGAGGGAGGCGAGTGAGGGAGGAGATAGAGGGAGGGGAGAGGGAGGAGAGAGAGGGAGGAGAGAGGGAGGAGATAGAGGGAGGAGATAGAGGGAGGAGATAGAGGGAGGAGATAGAGGGAGGAGAGAGAGGGAGGAGATAGAGGGAGGAGAGAGAGGGAGGAGAGAGGGAGGAGAAAGAGGGAGGAGAAAGAGGGAGGAGATAGAGGAAGGAGATAGAGGGAGGAGATAGAGGGAGGAGATAGAGGGAGGAGAGAGGGAGTAGATAGAGGGAGGCGAGTGAGGGAGGAGATAGAGGGAGGAGAGAGAGGGAGGAGAGAGGGAGTAGATAGAGGGAGGCGAGTGAGGGAGGAGATAGAGGGAGGAGAGAGGGAGGAGAGAGAGGGAGGAGATAGGGAGGAGAGGGAGGCGAGTGAGGGAGGAGATAGAGGGAGGGGAGAGGGAGGAGAGAGAGGGAGGAGATAGGGAGGAGAGAGAGGGAGGAGAGAGGGAGGAGAGAGGGAGGAGAGAGGGAGGAGATAGAATAAGGAGAATCAATAGGGAGCATTGAGAGAAGAAAAGAGGAGAGGAGTGAGGGAAGAAGTGAACAAAGAGATAAAGACAAAACAAGAGAGAGAGAGAGAGAGGAGGGAGGGAGGGAGGGAGGGAGGGAGGGAGGGAGGGAGGGAGGGAGGGAGAGGGGGGAGCATGATTTACAATTTCCTCTCTTCTCTTTAATATAGTCTATAAGGAGAGGTCCTGACCTCTAGTTCTCTAACAGAGACTGCTCCCTATGGGCTCTCTGGTGCTTAGTGGAGACTGGTGACACACACACACTGCTTACTATAGACTGTATAGAGGGGACTAGAGTGATTGTGAGAACAGTGGGAAACTCAGCCCTCCTGTCTCTCTGTATGACAGGAAGTAGGATTCCAGCTATGAAGGGGGCTCTAATCTGGGTCTCAAGGTCTGGTTGTCCATCATGGCCATGATGAATGATTGTCGATGTGACAAACACCAGCAACAAGACCAAATAATACAGTAAACCACACTGACTGATAGTGAATGTTGTTGACCAGAGTCTGGACTAGTGTATGGTGGTGTGACTGTATTACACTATTAAAGCTGCAGCTGCTGTGTATGGTGGTGTGTGACTGTGACTACATAGGGTGACTACATAGGGTGACTACCATAGGGTGAATCACACATCCACTAGGTTTCTTCCAAACAAGATCTCATTGAGCCAACACACACACACACACACACACACACACGGAAACACACACTCTCCAGCCAAGAGAAATCAGTGGTTATCTGAGTGTGATCACCAGTAGGCCAGATCCTCCCATCCCCCCTTCCCCACCCCTGACACACACTCCCCCCCTCTACCAGTCTCACACCCTCTAATTCACTATAGAGATATCTTTGGGTGTGAGAAAAACACTGAGAGAAAGAGAGAGATAGATGGACAGACTGAAAGAGACTATTATTAGTCAGTTATAATTCCTGTCACACCTATGGGCCTCCCTCTCTCCTTCAGTCTCTCTCTCTCTCTCCTTCAGTCTCTCTCTCTCCTTCAGTCTCCATCTCTCCTTTAGTCTCCCTCTCTCTCTCCTTCAGTCTCTCTCTCTCTCTCCTTCAGTCTCTCTCTCTCTCTCTCCTTCAGTCTCTCTCTCTCTCTCCTTCAGTCTCTCTCTCTCTCCTTCAGTCTCTCTCTCTCCTTCAGTCTCCCTCTCTACTTTAGTCTCCTCTCTCTCTCTCCTTCAGTCTCTCTCTCTCTCCTTCAGTCTCTCTCTCCTTCAGTCTCCCTCTCTCCTTTAGTCTCCCTCTCCCCTTCAGTCTCTCTCTCTCTCTCCTTCAGTCTCTCTCTCTCCTTCAGTCTCTCTCTCCTTTAGTCTCCCTCTCTCCTTTAGTCTCCCTCTCTCCTTCAGTCTCTTTCTCTCTCTCCTTCAGTCTCTCTCTCTCCTTCAGTCTCCCTCTCTCCTTTAGTCTCCCTCTCTCCTTCAGTCTCTCTCTCTCTCACCTTCAGTCTCTCTCTCTCCTTCAGTCTCCCTCTCT